>NW_026129695.1:0-39332 GCF_022985175.1 Labeo rohita | reverse complement strand
CAGTCCGAACCCAGCCCACATGGTGGATCCACAGGAAGACCACATCACCTCAACGGCTGTCGCCCCAGGACGCCACAATTCTGTATTGTTAAAGGCGGTATATAAATAAAGGTGACTTGACTTGCTAAGGTGCTTGCTAGGCTGTTGCTATATGGTTGCTAAGTTACTTGCTGTGTGGTTGATAATACGTTCTGGGTAGTTGCTAGGGTGTTGCTATGTGGTTGCTAGGGTAATTGGAGTGGTGGCTAGGCTTTTGCTATGTGGTTGCCAAGGTACACAAGGTGGTTGCTAGGGTACATGGTGTGGTTGCTAGTAGGGCTGTGTATCTGAATACGGGACTGCAGTGAATTTCATCAGAACCGAGTGAAACAGCTGTTTATTACACACTGAATACTGTAGATCATTGATAACTACAGACAGAGCAGACAGTTGAGCTTGTATATTCATAAAATCATCTTTACATTGCTGGTAGGTGATCACTGCACAAATAATAACACAATCTCTACCTTAAAAAATAAAAATGAGAAGTGTTGTAAACTAATGGACTTCACTGTAGTTCACACACACACACACACACATTCAGACACAGAAACTTTAGTGCTGACCTGCAAATTTTACCAATAAATATTTTAACTGCTGAAGAGCTGCATGATCTTCCTCTGCAAGGAGTTTATAACATCACTGTTATTTGAATCAATTAAAGTCACAGCTGCACTGATAAATGATAAACACAGTAAAAATGGAAGTAATTCATACACAGTCTCTCCATCATAAATGAACACTCGATCAATGACATTTTCTGAGAATAGATTATGAAGTGTTGATCACTAAACTGTGAGTTTATGGTGTTTTCAGAAAGCAGCGCTTTTATCTAAAGTGGAGAGAGAGAACGTTCACATGGTTGCCAGGTTGACAAAAATAGGTAACACATTTATCAGATATTTCAATATTACAGACGTGAATCTGTTTCAGTGATTACGTCTCTTTATATCAGGTAACCTCAGTTGTGTTCCTCTGTGGCCAGATTCAACTTTGTTGTAGCCTATAATATACTCTATTCACAGTTTTTCTGTTTTATTTAAATTAAGTGCGTTCCACTGCTGTGCACCTGCTGTGAACTGATACAGAAACAGCTGCATCAATACCCTTATCAAGTAGTACTTTGTCATATGTATTGAACACAGTCCTAGTTTCTAGGGTCTTGCTATGCTGTTGTAAAAAAGAAATAAATATAATTAAATAAATTGTTGTGAAATATTATTACAATTTAAAATAACACAATGATTTCAAAAATAAATTATTTCTGAAGGATCATGTGACTGAAGACAATGAAGACTGAAGTAATTGCTAATAAAAAAACACCTTTCAGAGGAATAATTTTATTTTTAAAGTATTTTAAAATAGAAACTTATTTTATATTGCAATTATACTTAATTATATTACTGTTTTATCTTTATTTTTGATCAATTGACACCACTAATAAATATATATATTAGTGGTGTCAATTGATTAAAAAAAAGTTTTTTTCTGAAATGTATTGCAGTTAATCCAACCCAAAATTAATGTTTTTAAATATACGTTTATATTGCAATAATTTTGTATTCAATCTTCAAATGAATGTACAAACAGCATATACAGTATCTTTTTAATATTTGTTTAATGGCATCCTTTTTTGTTTGTTTGTTTTTAGGTTTCACCTCTGGCTAAGCGTACGCTGACGTGTCCGTCTGTCTGTGCGTTCACACCGTCACCGGCGAGAGCATCAAAGTGGCCGGAAGTCATTCATTTTCAAAGTGAGCCGGCGGCGAGTTGCGGATGTGCATTAACGTTATATATTTTCTGTAAATAAGCGGTAATTGCATATGCTAAGCTTGCATATATACATGTGTATAACTAATGCGTATACACTTCTCCAGGCACCACTACACCACTGCATGTAACTACAATTAAATTAAATTTCTTACTTGCACTTTTTAAAAAAATCATGAGGTTAACTTACACCCTACTTGTTGTCAGTCTGCACAAGATCAACATGCTTGTTTGCTTTGCGGCCGCTTTAAATACAAGACCAAGCGTTCGATTGTCAGAGCCTCAACGAATCTTTCTACAGCGTTGTTGGAAGGGCGGCCACAGCGAATTTTGACGCTCTCGCCAGCGACGATGTGAACGCACGGTGTCGCTGCTCTCCGGTAACCTACGTTGTTGTTGTCTGCCGTGTTTCTGTGGGACTTTCTCTGCATGACTACTTGGATTTTGTTGGATTATATCGGTGCGTTGGCTGCTGTCTGTTGTATTTTCTGGGTCTTCTGTAGCTCTACTACTGCATGATAACACCATGGTCAAGTGAACCGCCATCTGTGAACACCAGAGTATGTGAGCGGAGTGGAGCGACAACAATTTCCCCTCCGCGCTCCGTGCATTTTATAACCACTCTGCTCCAGCTCCGCTCTGGGTTCACCGTTTCCTGATACCAGAAACGCCGCTCCGCCTTCGCTCCGTGTCTAAATTATATCAGTATATTTGAAATACCACAGTTCTGTTCATAACGTATATTAAAAGAAGAAAATAACAGAAATAAAACGAAGGTATAGTTTTAAAGTGGCTTATTGGAACACTAGGGCTTAAACTTTTTTCCTCATGCCAAGCTAACATGGTTGTCAGTCAGCATTAAAAGGTATAATTGCTGCTTTTTGCAGTGCAAATGTTTGTGATAAATAATAATAATAATAATAATAACAACAATACGTTTCGTTAGTTATTTTACGTACAGATCGCTGCATTTATATAGATTTCTTCTCATTCGAAATAAGATATACAGATGAAGTACCACAGTAAGTTTACATTTGTTTGAATGCATTATTGAGAAAGCGATTGCGTGTGAATAAGTGTTGTACTTGTTTAAATCACGCTTTCACTTGAAAATATTCAGTATCTTGAAAGAACAAATTCATTGAAAACTATAACTTTCTGCTCATGTCCATTGCCGTCATCCTAGTTTTCACATTCTTTCTGATTTGAGTGATCCATCAAACTAGCTAAATATGCTATGTTTAACACGTGAATTTTTGCTATATATGCAGTTATATTATGGGTCGTTGTCAGGAATTGTACTCGTGATGGAGCGATGCTGGAGCGCTCTAGGAGCGAGTAAAAACCACAACGCTCCGACTTTTAAAATTTCCGCTCCTCACTCCATTAAAAATCACACCGCTCCCACTCCACTCCGCTCACATACTCTTGTGAACACCCGGTCGAGCCAGCCGCCACCTGGATTCCGCTGCACGTCTATTAGTGGAATTACGGTACGGAGACACGAAGCGGCCAAAAAGCTGACGAACATCAATATTTCAAAGGTTAAAAATTGAAACAGGGGAAAAGTATTTACAAAACGTATTTATATTGTACATTATAGAAGATACACTTATATTACATTCGAATACATTATACTGTGGAGTTTTCTGGAAAAATAAAGTCTGTTAAAATACATTGTAACACTGAAGAAATTTTAATAATGCATGTAGAAAAAAAGGAGCAAATATTCAGAGTTAACATGAACATTTCAATAAATTATTTTTCTGAACAACCATCTCTATCTGTGTTCATGAGGTTTTAGTGTAGAATTTTACAGAAAATGAATGGCAGCCTGTCACAATGCATTATATAGCACGGATCAATTCTTCACATTTATACATGCATTATTCAAATTTCTTCAGAGTTTACAGGAAAATTTCTATTTATACTTCCTCGGAAATGCCCAAGACTTTGTCTTTTTCAAGTTTCACAAGGTTTGGTGGTAGAAATGTAGAGAAAATGAATGAGAAAGTCTGACACAATGCGTCTCGTGTTCAAATCCCAACCCGACCCCTTTCTTAATAATAATAATAATAATAATATTAGGCCGTTTTCAAACCGGCAAATCCGCGTTACAGTCACATCCGTTTCAGTGCTTTAACACGGATCCACTCCAGGCCTAGGTTTCAGTGGGCGGGAACAACAGTCGCAAAACGCATCTGGGCCGTAGCTGTGGAAACGAGCGCGTGAAAATTTTCTGGAGTTGTAGTCACGATCGACACGGTACTACATCGTCAGTATTAAAGCGCATTAGGATAGTCACCCAGTCAAAAACATTTTAAGAGAATGCTGGGAGTATGAGTATAAAGAGTTTGCAAGCTTTGGTTGGATTGTAGGGAAGGAAGCACAGAGAATGGGTCTTAATGAGTTTGAAATCGCACCATCAGTGGCGATCCCTGCAATACCTCCCTGGTTGTTCCCAATGCCACTTGTTGATTTAAACATCCATAAAGAAATTAAAAGTATTAATATGAACATCCCAATAGTTTCAGCTGTGCAACAATATATCAATCATGCATATTATTCAGTTCTGCAGATATATACAGATGGATCTAAAGACCCAGGGACGGGAAGGACGGGAAGAACAGCAGCTGTGGTGTATATACCAAAATGTAATATTAATATTGCTAAGAGAACTTCTGATCATGTATCTGTATATACCTCGGAATTATTAGCAATATGTCTTGCCCTGCAATGGGTTGAAGATATCCAGCCTGATACCTCAGTGATTTGCACTGATTCAATGGCGGCTCTGACAAGTTTACAGAGTGGAAAATCAGACACTAGGCAGGACATATTATATGAAATATTACAGCTTTTATATAGGATAAGGCAGTTAAGATTATTGGTTTACTTCCTCTGGGTTCTGGCCCATATTGAAATAGAAGGGAACGAACGTGTTGACCAGCTCGCAAAGAAGGCCCTGGAACACTCACAAGTTGAGTTACAAATAACAATAAGTAAATCTGAAATTAAGAGATTGATATATATATATATATCATATATCAATATATATATATATTGAAGTTGAAAAGAAATGGCAAAAAATGTGGGAAAATGAAAGTAAAGGGAGGCATTTATTTAAGGTCCAGGAGTTGGCAAAAGGAGAGTACATTACGGAAATAGAAGAAAGGAGGTTATCTAAACTAGACTGAGAATAGGACATATATCTTTAAACTAAAATAGTTTGGAAATTCGGTAAGGTGCTGAATTGTAATGTTAGCCAGTTCTTATGTTATCAAAGGGCATGCTAACACAAAGCAAACAATCCACGGGTCTGTAATTATATGTAATTGACTCATTTTAACTGCTTCTATTAAGCTTTACTGTCAAAGTTTAACGTGTGCTCATTTTAGTGATGGGTTAACGTTAACGTTAATGTTATGCCAGATGTCTGGGCCAGTTCTGGGCCAAAACTTATAACTTATAGCTAGCTCTGAACTGGGTCACAACAAGTTTTAATAGTGCTACCCCCAAGCAACCATTGAATCAATGTTAAAAGCAGTTGAATTGTCAATGTTAATGATGTTGAATTAATATAACTATTTCTCCTGCTATTAATGTTGAAACATTTTTGACCTTTCAACAAACCACCATTGTTGTGATCAGAGTTTTCTTTAGTTGGGCTCTTGACTCTTTGTACTTTAATGTTAGATTTTCTTTGTCTTGGGTTTTGGGTTTTTTAATAATATGTGATACTGCAATGTGAGATTAAAGTAGATACAGCTATCATACTACTTTGAGTCAATGGAGAATGCAAAAAAAAAATCTTTAAATGGCTGAATCAATTAGACATCAAGAATCAGCATGTGAAACTCAACAATGGTGACAATCAGCAAAAGAAAAGTTTATGCAGAAATGCATGCTGGGTATCAACATAGTAAAAACTCATTCATGATTCCCTGCATGCATTGCAGTTGATCTGTTTATCTGAATTAGTCTGATGATTGTCACCATTGTTGAGGTTTGTATGTTGAGTGTTGATGTCTAAATCTTTCTGTGTGTTGCCACAGATTTTTGATACAGAACATTTACATCAGTAATGAAAGATCATCAATATTATTCAGTATTGTTTCTCAACTTTATTGCAGCTTGACACCCATCACAAAAAGTAATCTACTTCAAATTAATTTTAAAACATCTCTTTTTAATAGCATAAGTGTTTGCATTGAAACACTATTGTAGCACAGAAAAAGAATTGACTCAATGAAAGGCAAGAATCAAGAACCGAACTAAAGCAATCACTGATCACAGTAATGGTGGTTTGCTGAAATGTCAATTTTTTTTCAACATTAATTGAGGGTGCAAACGTGATATTCATTTAATGCCATTAACATTGACAAATCAACTATTTTTAACATTGATTCAACGGTTTTCACCTGCTCTCTTGCTATCTGGGACCCAATCTCAGCCTTCAGTAAACCACATAGAGTCCAGTCTTTAACCAGAACCCCCAAAACTGTACAATTGCTATACTGTACAATGCCACATACATTCACATGAGTGTTAATTCAGCAGTAGAGTTACACTCATGGTACACTGCACTTATTCACAATCACAAAAGTACATTTTTTGCTTTAAAGTCTTGCCGGTTAAACATTTCAAATGTGCGCTGTTCTGATGTGGGCTTTCTGTTGCGCGTACACCAAATAGCGCCTAATTACTGAACTAAGTTATGTATGTCAAAACACACAAATGTTTACATATAAACACAGTTGCTTATGTCTAATGTGAAAGTAAACAATTGAGAGAAAAATAGAATGTGTGCCTGTATCTGTTCTGCGATATGGCAAAAATATCATATGATTTTTTTCAGAAACATCACGATTCACGATTTTATCACGATTCTATGTCTTGTTGGTTTTACTATTTTGCAAGTTGTCTGAGCAGTACAGCTAAAATAACAGAACAGGTAGTAATAGCAGAAGTGCTTTGATAAATTATGTAGAATTAACTGTTATTTTTACTGAAAATCGGAACATCTTACTTTAAAACAGCAGTTCTCAAACTTTTTATACCAAGTACCACCTCAGAAAATACTTCTCTCAAGTAACGTTACCACCATAATGACCAACATTAAAATACAGTTGCGTAGTATGCCTAACTATTCAGCTACAGCTCTTCACAGTTAAAAAATGAGGCAGTTTTATTAATAATAAGAATATTTTTTTTTGTCAGCCACTTTAGCAGTTTGAATATTAACACTGCACTGTGCTTACAAACAAATAAATAAAAATAAAACTTAAATAATGATTAAATTAAAATGTTTTAACTAAAAGTTACATAAAAATGTAAATATTAATATTAAATATTAAATAAAAATAAAATACTGTACTTAAATGTACAACAATAAATAAACAAAAACTTGACTCAAATAAAGATTACACTAAAATGTATTTCACCAGTTTTACAGACAAGGCCTAAGCCTATTCCCAGACTAAAATGCAAGTCTTAGCCGTTTCAACTGAAAAAACCTGCACTGATTGATCCTGAAATACTGTACGTTAGTGGCCTTGTTTCATCTCAAGATGCACACCAGTAATATCTTTTATAAGGCACATTTATAAAAATTACTTTAATGTTCTAATTGAACGATGGTCTAATCCTGGCTTAATCTAAGCCCTGTCTGTGAAACCAGCCCATTGTGTTTTAACATTAATTTATATTTAATTTAGTGAAGAACCACTGCTTTAAAAGATATGATAATGTGATAACAGATAATTTGATGTGGATGAAGCTGTGTTAATTTTGAAGTTTGTGAGATTACGATTAACTGAGATGATTGACTTATGCATTGAGAGTGAAATTCAGCATGGTTGGCTAGACAGTATACAACGACTTAATTGAGAAATTGTCCAGCAACACCCTATAACAATGTGTCTCCATTTCAGATTTCCACCAGAGAACCAGGACTCTAAATAGTAGGGTAAGTCTCTTTGTTTTTTTTTTTTTTTGTTTTTTTTTTTGTTTTTAAAATTTAGTTGAGTAATTCAAACTATTTGAATGCTGCTTTGTATAATTAAATATTGATAATAATGAGTGTCTGATAAAATTACAGCTAGTGCTGTTCAAAACATGCTGTTTGTTAGGGCTGATTATGGGTTGCAGCTTTTCTGGAGAAATGCTCATTAAAACAACTTCACACTAAGCATCCTTAACAGTATACCTGTCTTGACATAGTCATCTAGCAGTAGAGATCGACCGATATATCGATTTACCGATATTTTTCCCAATATTTAAGCATTTTACCATAATCGGTTATCGGTTTTGTAATATCGGGTTCACCGATAAACGCCGCCATCTTGTGGGTGTTTTGAGAATTGCGCGCATGCAGCGCCTGAGGGGAGACCAGACAACAACAGCATGTAAAGGTAAAGCATAAACTACTTTCTTGCTTTGCTGTAATTAGTCAACTTTATTTAATATAACAGCCATTAATGCTCATATTAGATGTGATACATAAATGTCTGATATGTAACTAGTTTATGCAGCTTGGCTCTAAGAAATAGAGACAAACTTACAGTCACGTAAATTAATTCAAGTCCTGTCCCAATAAACATAACTTTGCCTGAATTAAATAATATACAGCCATGAATGAGCACATGTTGGAAATTAAAGCGCTGAATTTAATTCTCTCTCTGTTGTATGTTCATTAGTCTTATGAAGTCACATATAAGCTTAAACCGTCATAAGAAATAGCTCTAACTCACTTATTTAATAATCCTTGCCTTAAATAAAATCTATAGATATAGGCCTAAAAGAGTTAAAGTATAAAGCAATGTTAGTTTCAATGTTAAACTTGGATAAATGTGGGCTATTAGGCACATACCCAATGGTTTGTGCGGAGAGTGGAAGCTAAAGCTGCTTACAGGACACGGAGGCGCCAGCGCCATCACTAATCACATTTCTTTCAGTGGAAACAATTTAATTATTTAGTCATTTTTGCTCATAAAGGTAGAGTAATACATCATTTGGAACTGTAAAGGGTCTACTTTTATTTGTGTGTACTCACAATATCAACAAAACGTTGCAAACGGTGCTTTAATAAAACAATCATTATGCGCTTTCTGTTGTCTCAACAGGAGCGCTTCACAAAAATAAACCGAAACTCAGCAAATACAAACCGCACAAACATGATAAATATACCTATAGAAAGCTCAAAATTATTACTTAACGAAATAAATCAAATCGAAAACAAAAACTCTTTCATTATGTACTCTGTAATGATGCTTTTCTCTGTAAAGGCGCGTCCAAAGAGAAGATGGCGAGTCCGGATCGGCAAATTTTTCCTGAAATCAAAACACTAGTTTATTAATAAATAATTAAAAAATCCCCTCGACTCATTCATGGTAATAATTACTTTTGCCGCTGCTTTGCAGCAAGCTTTAGCCTATTGCGTTCACTTGAACGCGGATCTCTTCCCGCTGCGTTGATGGCGCTCGCTGCTGCTGCTGCTGCTGATAGAGACACTAAACGCCTTCAGAGCCGGTCTCAAAAGTGAAAGCGGAAGTGAAGTTTTGTGTTGTTTCCACCAGCGCGGAAATTTTTCATCACCATAAATTGTGGATGTCAAAAGTATAAAAATAAGAAAAAGCATAAAACAGACCCGAAGCCCGGCCCGCGTCTGAGCTATGACGTGAATATTGGCCCGAAGCCCGGCCCTATAGGGACGTAAAAAGTCGGGGCCCATCGGGCTCGGGGTGAAATGCAGGTTACGTTCACTCACGGGTTGATGCTCTGATAGCTACGGCATGTAACTTTTAACAAGATTCACTTGTTTAAAACACCCTCAATTATATTAACATTTACTATATAACCATTATTTTTCTAATACACTTCTAAATATGTAGAAATACATATTTAATAGGTTCTAAATAGGCATTTCAGAATAGAACGACGAAAACAATATTAGTAATTCTGATATAACATGCCAGTTGAGAAATACAACAAAATATGATGTTTTGTTTGTTATATTTGTTTGGTATATGCTAATTTTCAACACTTTTTAAGATGACTTAAAGGAGGAAAAACCAAAGTGAAGTATGGACTTAATTTACTCAGTCACTGATTTACTTTATAACAGTAAATAAATATCAGTTCTGCATATCGGTTATCGGGCACATAATTATGCAAATAATCGGTATCGGTAAAAAAAAAAAAAATCAATATCGGTCGATCACTGTCTAGCAGTGTATGTGTCATTTAAGCACAAGCAATTTATCAACTCAAGCTACTGATTAAAGATAGTGTGTGACTGATGTGTCATGGAAAACATGTCCATGATCACTGTGGTGAACAGCATACCAGCATCCCCAATAACAAAAGCTTGCTAAAGATTAAAGGCCCGTTTGCACCAAGAAGGAGAACTATAAGCAGAACTATAACTATAACAATGTGCTTATTCTAAGCCTGTGTGCTGCAGTTTCAAAGTGGATGTGATCTGCAGCTGCTTTATGTTTCATTGAGACACCATTGGAAAAAAAAAAAACTGTGCTTATGAGTAGATGAGAGGATGTGGGAGAATTCAGCACTATTCTTAGTGTTGCATCAGATTTCAGTTTTGCTGTTGCATTTACATTGATGTAACCAGCCGATGTCCTCAGCATGCTACGTTTTTAATGCATCCAAACTGTGAATCTATCCAATCTAGCAGTCAATTTAGCTAACTTAGTCAATGTAGTGGAATAGAAATAATGTTGTGTTGTGTTCTTTTCACTGCAACTTTAAAGGAGACAAGACAAAGATGTTGAAACTAGTGCTGGTTCCCTGAGATACTGTTATGTTTAATTATACTATTTGCTAGACTGGCATAATGATCTTATCTCCATTAACACTTTTACCATTCATTCTGATGGTATAACCAGTTGTTTTCCAGATATTTATTTTCTTTACAGCATCTTTGAAATGGGCTTAACTTATCAAGCAATGGTGGCAAAGAGCTTTTCTGCAATGTTATCTGCTGCTTTAAATATGCAAACCCTTTATATTGGAATTAATTCTGAATAGATGTCAATGTTTGATCATTTAGCAGCTGAAAAAAAAAAATCATAAAAGTGATCCCAATTATATTGTTTCTCTATATCGTTATAGCTGTCTGAACTTTTTTTTTTTTTTTGACATTTTTAGAACTATATCTTTATTGTTTCATTATAGACATCATCGTTGGTGTGAATGGGCCTTAAGATGTACTGTAAAGGACTACTCATCTTAATGACTTTCTCAATTTGGTTTTGCCCTGCAGTACACCTATGTAAAGTAGACTGATGAATAGTTGTAAAGAAAAACAACAAACACAAGTACACAGAGATAGAGATTCCTTTCCTTATTTATATCGATACAAAATCATACATTAAAAATATGTGTAATTTTAATAAACTCCATTGTGTAGTACAAGTGTAAGTTTGTTTACATACTTTATGTAATAAGCTCAGAGAGAGAGTAGTTTCTTTTATATGCTGGTGGTTTGTTTTGTGAGTCGCTAAGAATGTAACTTGCAGGTGGTTTCAGAGCGAAAGCATCTTGGTTACTAATGTAGGGCCCTATGATTTCTGCGATGTAGAAAACGCGGACGGAATCGTGGAATCGAATATCCTGAATAACGCGGATTGTTAGGAATTTGTCAAAGTTTGAATGAATTAATCAAAAGTAGGTCATCACACTTAAATCAAACCGCAATATGGACTAGTATCTGTAAATATTATGCCACAAAAATACCATTTAAATGTGAATCCTACATGTTCTGCGTGTCTCTGTTTTAATGAATGGAGCAGACGAGCGGTTTTGTTTACTACACACACTGAAGAGTGTGTGACGCTCACAATGATTTCAGTGTCTGTCGTCTCACTAAATGAGGACATAAATACATGAACAGTGTGTGCTGAGAGTTACTTCATGAGCATTTGACCGTTTAATAAATACATTTAAATTTAATTTAATAAATAGATCTCTATTTAAACGTGCGCTCGCGTGAGGGGCATTAACGTAGTGACGTAAACGTGATGGCGCAAGCAGCCGCGAAGACGGAAGATATTGATATTGTGTATTACCAAAGACTGAAGATATAACCACCACGATAGATCCGTCGTGTAATTTATTTAACTTTACGTTAAGGACACTTTATAAAACCTACAGAGGATGGGACCCAACTTGACCAACGAACAGCTTTAACAACGCAACACAGCTATTTGGAAATTTAAACAGTAACGGTCTCTAACGGTCATCTGAGAGACGGACGGGTGCTAAGCCGAAGGTAAGCGATATAAATGTACCTTTATTCGTCGTTTTGTCAATCTAATGTTAAATTTCACTTTAGATGTATTTTGTTCTGGGTTATGACGATTTCAAATTCGACTTTTTGTAATTTTTATATCTCCCTGTTGGTTAATTTGCGAGTAAAGTGGTCAGTGAAGTTACAGTCTGAGGTAAATTTATGTTGATCCCTTTTAATTGTCTAAATTAGTCACTAAAACGCATAACTTCACAGTAATGTAAGATTTTAAAAACTTTATCTTGTTAAGTGTGTGTTCTTGTAGTAAAATAGACTTTCACTAAATTCACTAAAGACTAAATATATTAGTCTGGCAGTTTTTTCTGATCATATGTTTACCAAAGAGGTCATAATGAGCATTGTGAAGCTATATTTGTAGTTATAATAATAATAATAATAATCGTTTATATTTCAATGTTGTTTTCAGGGCAGTTCATGAAGACGAGATGAGATGAGATGTTTTGTCAACCTGCACAGAAGTTCCATCTTCCACACCAGACTCTCTGCTGTATATGGAGGCCTGTGCACTAGCACATGGGTTTTTGGAGCCAGGGACCTCTTGCAGGGAAGAAGATTTTCCAAGGACCCCCTCATAAATATGACAGTGTTTAAGGCTAAAGTTAATGTGGATGGGAGTATAATGAACACAATATGATTGTTTTATTGGTGCAAATGGTCCCTATTTTATATGAACTGTTTAATAATACAGCACAATATAGGCCTAATTTACCATATTTTCCAGACAGTTACACCAGGTCAAGAAAAAAACACATTGCATTGGTTGCATTGGTGTATAAGGCACATTTTACTGTTTTCTTTCAGAAATAATGTAAATACTGATAAATAAAACAAATGTTAATAAACTTAACAAACATTATAAACAATGTAAACATGTAATTTACTTTTCCAAATCATTTAAATTAATTGGCATTCAGAACAGATATATATTTATATTAGTGGTATGATGAGACACTTATCCCACGAGACGACATGAGACTGGGTTCACGAGAACGAGACGAGACAAGAATTTTAAACTTTTCTTAAGAAATCCTCAATGATTAAATATATAGGTAAAATAGTCTTTTGTTCAACTGAAAAAGACAAAATGCAAAAAAGATTTAGGTGCATTTTGAACTTTATGAAATTAAACTTCCATTTTAATGGAATTATATGCAGTAATAAACAACATTTAAACAAGAGCTTCACGATTCTGGATAAATTGCAAATCCCAGTTGTTTTTAATAAATTGGAGATCACGATTCTGGAGAAAAAAGATTAGAAAACTAAACAAAATAACATAATTTACTAGTGGCTTGACAAACTGTTCATTGCTTAAGTCTTTTAAAAACATATTCATTTAAACAAAATAAAAAAAAAAAAACAACATTCAATGAAGGGAGTCAGTGTCTCACTTTATTAAGACTTGTTTGACTATTGAAGTCTCCTGAATGAATGATTCAATGACATGTTTTAAACGGGCAGTTGTCGCCACCTCCTGGCGGAAGAGGTTAAGCGTTACTATACTTACAAGATAGTTTCGTTTGATCGCTACTGTAGACAATAAGTGTTTATACCCAAACTGTAAACTTTAATCCCAGTACTTCTGTTACTTAAATGTCTGTTACACAGAAATAATGATTATAATGTGGTTGAAAAGGCTTTTTCTGCGTTCACATTTACCCTCTGATTCATTAACATGGGCATCGACAAAACGAGCCATTAATTACAAGCAATATTTCTTTTAAATTAAGCCTATCACAAACTTATTTAATATGATACTGAAACTGCTAAACTATTTTTTAGTATGTACAGAAGGTTTTAAACTTCTCTTGTGTCAGAATTAGACGTTCCCCCCCCACCAGTTCAGCTCCAACAGGTGAACAATGTACGTTTTGTATGTTATTTGTTACAGTTGTTATCCACTGAAAATACGTCCACAATGACCAGATCTAAACTAAATTTTAACCTTCTAGAGACGTCCTGTGAATGTCAATATTGGACGTCCAGAAGACGTCATAAAAAGACGTTGTAAAAACTTTCATTCTGGCTCTTCATGGGACGTCATACCAACGTCGGAAAAAGACGTTGAAATGACGTCGTTTGGACGTACTTTTACTCATTCATTACAATTAATATTTATTTTAAATTAAATTTTAAATAAATGTTTTCATGGTTTTTGTACACTGTGTCTGTACGTTTATTTACAAGTACAAATAAAGATTATAATAAAAATAAACAGCCTAAGAGTGTATATTTTATGTCCAGAAACAGTATAAATGACATCTAAATGAGACTGCAGTTGACCTTATAAGACGTTGAAAATACGTCCATAATGACCAGATCTGAACTAAATTTTAACATTCTAGAGACGTCCTGTGAACGTCAATATTGGACGTCCAGAAGACGTCATGAAAAGACGTTGTAAAAACTTTCATTTTGGCTCTTCAGGGGACGTCATTTCAACGTCCCACAAAGACGTTGAAATGACGTCGTTTGGACGTACTTTTGCTCAGTGGGTATTATATACACACAGAAATGTAAAGGTAGACACAGCAATCTGTCAAAATAAAAGTCCGGTTTAACTTGAAGTCATTGTTAGGTTATAACCACACAACATTTCTGCCATGTTTTAATTTTAATAGTAAATTAAATAATACAAAAAATTAAATAAATAAAAAAGTTTGCTTAAATTTCAATAATTAAAGATAAATAAAATTAATGTTTTATGCCTTCATTTGATAACCAGAACATTTTAAATACACAACAGAATTTTTGAGGGTAAAAAAATCTTTCATAAGGCTATTTTAAGAATAAATTTGAATACATTAAGTATGGATTCAAATAATTAGACATGCTAAAACACAGAATGTGAAATGGTATAAGTTTTTATGATTTTAATTAATTAGACGTGCTCTTTGATTAATACAATTGAATTGAACCATTAAAAAGGAAAAATTAAAATGGAAAAAACGGAATTTAAATTTGGATCAAATGTTCATGCAGTTGCTTTTGGCCCAAATACATCGTATTAGACCAGTGTTTCCCAACCTTTTTTTAGACGCGGAACCCATTGGAAATTCTAACTAATTTGTGGCACCCTATCACAATACTTGAATTTCTAACTTCAATATGAGACCTTGCAGGGCTGTGATTATGACAAAAATCATAATTGTCGATTATTCCCTTAAAATTGTAATTGAGATTATTAATTTATTATTATTGATTATTGATTAATTTATATATTATTGATTATAATTATAATATATTACAATATATAATATATTATATATTACTATCATATATTACAATTTACATTGCATGATGTTTTAAATAGCTTTATATATTTTTTTTAATATTTATATTTAGGTTTCTTGTTTAAATATAAAAAAAATTAAACAGAAATAAAACCCTAAAGATAACCTGTAAGAAAAATACACACACACACTCGCTCTCTCTCTCTCTCTGTCTCTCACACACACACACGCACACACATGTTGGGTTTACATGTTTTATGGGGACATTCCATAGGCGTAATGGTTTTTATACTGTACAAACCGTATTTTCTATCACCCTACACCTACCCTACACCTAAACCTAGCCCTCACAGGAGACTGTGCACACTTTTACTTTCTCAAAAAAACTCATTGTGCATGATTTATAAGCCTGTTTCCTCATGGGGACCTCACAAATGTCCCCACAAGGTCAAAATTTACTGGTATTACTATCCTTGTGGGGACATTTGGTCCCCATAACGTGATGAATACCAGGTGCACACATACACACACACACACACACACACACACACACACTTAAGAAAGCAGAATAATGTAAGTGGACTTTTATTTATTTATTGTTTTTGTAATTGTGCCTTTGAACAATTTATAATTGTGGCGTCTGTAATTTTAATCACAATTAGAAATTTGATTAATTTGTGTAGCCCTAATACCTTGAAAAGTATAGAACTGCAGAATATACTGCCATACAGTTGTTGATGTTTTTTTTTTTTTTTTTAGTTTTTTGCCAATTATACAAATAATGTTAAGTCCTAGAAAGTTATTATTATCCGAACACGTGAGCATAATGTAGTGATTAGCAGATCAATGAATGACATGGCAGCATTAGTTGCCCATATACATAGATGTTTCCTGTTGGCTCATTCGGACTGAGTGGACTTTGCTGTTCTGATGAAAATGAATGCCATATCAGATAGCCTATGCAGAGTGTCACACCATGTGAAAGTGAAACCTGAGCGGTGAACTCATTTTTGGCAACCATAATTTCGGTGGATCGCTAATATTTTGTGACATCAGACATGGATATTATACAATAGATAATTTTTTGACCACTTTAGCAATTTAAAAATCTTAAAGGATTTTTGCACAGCACCCCTTCTCCCGACACATGGGACCCCAGAGTGCCGTCACCCCTGGTTGGGAAACACTGTTTTAGACAACCACAAACTGAACTACACGGCGTCAGTAAATGCATAAATGTATCTGCTTCATATTATTATGATTGGCCTAATGTAGATGTCTTACGTCACCGTGTTCTGAACTAGTACATGCTCATACTGGTATTCTCATTTTGCATTCTTGCAGAGGAGATTACTGGTAATTTATTGGTAATGTTACAACTTCTCATTCCAGTAAATTGCCAGAAACTTCCTGTTCACACATGATCTCTTAATGGCAATTTACCAGTATAGACCGTATGTGTGAAAAGGGCTAATAATGAAATAAATTTCATTGCTGATTTTCAAACACTGTAAAGTATCAAACACTGTGATTTTTTTTTTTTTTGGTCATAATTGATCTTTTTTAGAGACAATGAAAAGGAGGGAACTGCTCGAGTTTCACTTGAAAAACGACTACTTGACATTGCAGAAGACTTACAGCCAGAACCAACTATGACAATGACTCAAGACTCTCTCAGACAGATGAGCATTTAGAATCTGTTTGCACAGATGATGTTGGAGGATTGACTGAAACACAAAATGTTTCAGAGCCTGACTCTGAATCTGAATCAGAGGTTGCAGATGAGCCAGTCAGCCTGGTTGAAAGTATAGCCAACTGGTCTATACAGTTTGGTGTTTCTTTAGTTGCCCTCACAGCTCTCCTTAGTTTGTTGAAAGTGTACCACCCAGAACTCCCAAAGGATGCTCGAACCATCCTTAAAACAAAAACTGAATATAAAGTCCAACAAAAATGTGGTGGCATGTATCATTATAGAGGTATCCTGACAGCTATCTGTAACACCCTAACCCAGCTAATCGAAAAGGTTGCAGATGGCTTTACCTTCAAATTGCAGATAAATATTGATGGCTTGCCATTGTTTAAGAATACAAATATACAGTTATGGCCCATTTTAGGACTTTTGGTAAATGTCTCAATGAAAGAACCTGTTGTTATCGGGCTCTTTTGTGGTACAAAAAAAACCAATGCCCCTGATGAATTCTTGAGAGACTTTACCCATGAGTTAAAGCAGCAGCAGGAAGGAGTCTGTTTTAAAGAAAAAGGGTTTTTTTGAACTGGATTCTGTTTTATGTGATACCCCTGCTAGAGCTTTTGTAAAAAACACAAAGGCTCACAATGGTTATCATGGGTGTGACAAGTGTTGCCAGCCAGGTGTTTATTTGAACAACAGAATGACAAACCCCCAGAATGACTTTGTGATACGGACTGATTTATCATTTGCAAAGAGAGCTGACGAGGACCATCATCATGACGGACCACATGGGTTTTCTGGTCTAGATGTGGGCATGGTGACCAGATTCCCTCTAGATTACATGCACCTTGCATGTTTAGGTGTCATGTGCAAGTTGTTACAGTTTTGGCTGAGAGGTCCTTTGAAATTCCGCTTGTCCTCCGGTTGTGTTGACCATATTTCTCAAAGTCTGTCTCAGATGCGTGCATACATACCAGTTGACTTTGCAAGAAAGCCAAGATCTTTGAGAGAACTGGACCATTGGAAAGCTACCAAACTTAGACAGTTTCTGTTGTATACTGGTTCTGTTGCTCTGGCACCATACTTAGATTGTGCTTTGTATAATAACTTTGTTATTTTATACAGGTATGTGCATTCTTGTCAGTCCTCAGCTGTGTTCTTTGTTTAACAGTTACGCAAACACACTGCTAACAACATTTGTAAAGCATGTTGGGGAGCTTTATGGAAGAGATGCCCTAGTGTATAATGTGCATGCCTTGGTCCACCTGTCAGGTGATGCCAAACTGCATGGTTTTTTAGACTCCATCTCAGCGTTTTCATATGAAAATTACCTCCGTACACTGAAGAAGTTTGTGAGAAAGCCAGAATTTCCCCTTGCGCAGATAATAAGAAGGTTATCAGAGGTTGAAAAAATCAGTACTGTTGAGTTGCCCTGTAAAGCTTTAAGAATGCAACATTATGTTGGACCTGTTCCTGATGGTCTTCAAGCAACAGCACAGTAGAGGGAGCTGCAGACTGAACATTGGTCAGTGAAAGTTTCCACAGGTGACAATGTTTTTGCTATAGGCAGAGACATTTGTGTTATCCATAACATTGTTCAGTCTGTGGAGGGAATATATGTAGTGTTTCGAGTTTTTACAGACATGGTCAGTTTCTTCAATTATTCAGTGAACTCGGATTTTCTCAGAGTATTTATTGTGTCTGAGCCTACAGGGCCATTAAGGGTAGCCAAAGCATCACAGATCTCTCACAAGAGTGTGCTCTTTCTTCACAAAGATAAATTTGTTGTCATGCCCCTCTTGTATACCCACAGTTCTTTTAGTTCCGGGATATAGGTGGGAGGTTGTGGAAGGTGAGGGTCTAGGAGGGTTTAGTAGTGAGAGACAAAACAAAAAAGACTGACTTGACAAAAGAACTGCTGAAGAGCTGCTTTACTACACAAAGGTTTCTGGATACTGGATTTTGACCATGTGAGTATCCCCAATGAATAGTAATAAACTACTTGCTGAAGCCTATTTGAGACAACTTGTTCCATTAAAGGGATAGTTCACTCAAAAAAGAAAAAAAAAAATCTCACATTTACGTACCCTTAAGTAGTTTCAAACCTGTTTGAGTTTTTTCTTTGTTGAACACTTCTCAATTCCAGTCCTAACGTAATACTGCTCCATATATTTTGCATGTCTCTCTTATGATTAGGATCATTTAATGCCCTTTGAATGGAAGATGTACCCTCCCTTCGAACTGGAATCATGATGCAATATCCTGTGATGTCAACTTTGCAGGACACTTACAGTCAAATAGAACAAGCATCTGAAGTGATCAGACTAAGAGATACAAAATTTGCAGAGTGGTGGTACACGAGGTCTGGAGTTGAGAACCACTGCATTAGAAATTTTGAAAAATGTAGGAAGAAAATACTGTGGAAGTCAATGGTTACTATCAACTGTTTGCATTTAGATTTAGATTTAATAATTTAGCAGATGCTTTTATCCAACGCGACTTGCAAATGATAGAAGCACAATAGAACAATAGAAGCAATCAAATCAAAAGGAGGGCAACAATATAAAAAACCAGTAACAAGTCTCAGTCTAGTACAGTACACATAGCAAGATATTTTTTTTAATAAATAGAATAGAATAGAATAGAATAGAATAGAATAGAATAGAATAAAATAGAAGAAAGTGTTAGTATGAATTGGTCCAGTGCTGACAAAAGGTTTGTCTTTTAGAGGGTTTTTTTTTTTTTTAAATGGCTAAAGCTGGTTGAAATGAGATAGGCAGGTCGTTCCACCAGCTGGGAACAGTCCAGGAAAAGGTTTGTGAGAGTGATTTTGTGCCTCTTTGAGATGGCACCCCAAGGGCAATATATTAGAGGTGCACCGATACTTGTATTCGTACCGAATGGTTCACAGGGTAAATTCCTGTAACTGTAAATAAACATCCTTATGCCCTACTCCCTTTGAGAGAGTTTAGACTTTGGAGTGAGCAGGGCACTTAAGCTTAAAGCAGGAGGGGTATATAACTGCAGCCTGGAGATCTCCAGATGGGGGGCGGGAACTCGGGGTGGGCACTCCAAAATAGGGTGTGGCTTCCTCCCTTTGACAGACAGGCACATGACACACAAGTGCAATTTTTTCCCCCAATCCACTTAAGTGCAAACTCCACCCCACAGCTGATTTGAAAGATTTTATTGGTTTGCGGCTCGTGGGAGATTTAGTGGGTGATTCCCATTTATATCATTAACCACTGGCCACGAGCTTTGGGGCTCTGCTCTCACTGAGCATATTTATTTATATAGCATAGCTTATTTTATTTGCGATGAACTACAAACAATGTTTAATTTGTAGTTATTTTGAAATGTAAGTCAATCACAATAGGCTGAAACCCAGAGCCAATCTGGAAAGTTTTTGCGTGACGAGACCCCGCCCCATTTTGGAGGTTCTGCCCATTTTGGAGATTGCTGGTTTGCAGTTATGTGTACTTGTGAAGTGTAACTGTTGCAAATAAACATACATTTTATATTTTAAAAAGGTTTTAAAATATGTTATATAATACATAAATTGAATATGTATAAAACTTTTTAAAATATAAAATGTATGTTTATTTGCAACAGTTATGCTTTATGCTTAAGTTATGCCATTAAAACAGTGACAACTGCTGATGGACACCATGCTGAGTTGTCACGGGAACATGCCAGCTGAAAATAATGAGGAAATTATGTCACTCCCTTTGCCAAGTGCATTTCAAACATCTACATAATGGCACAAATGTGCCCTGCTCACTCCAAAGTCTAAACTCCAAGAGCTGTGCCTTTTGAAGGGAGTAGGGCATAGGGATGATCACTTCCATTTGGAGTTTAAACTGTAAACCGTTCTGTACGAATACACATAGCATTGCACCTCTAGAAAATATGTTGTGTTTTTTGAAAATGGCTTAAGCTGATTGAAATGAGATAGGCAGGAGAATGATTTTGTGATTGGGATTGGCACCACGAGGCAGCATTCACTTGCACAAGACAAGTTCTGGGGGGCACATAAATCTCAACTAGTGAGTCTAGGCATATTGGTGTAGAGCCAGTGGTTGTTACATTTACATTTTACATTTATTCATTTAGCAGACGCTTTTATCCATACATCAAGTGATTCATCTTAAAGAGGTAAATAGTAGGGGTGTGACGAGACACTTATCCCATGAGGCGAGACGAGACAAAATCCCCAAAAATGTACGTACATTTTGAACTTTATGAAATTAAACTTCAATTTTAATGAATTATATGCAGTGATAAACAACATTTAAACAAGAGCTTCATGATTCTGGATAAATTGAGAATCCCAGTTTTTAATAAATTAGAGCTCACGATTCTCTCACGATTCTGGAGAAAAAAAGATTTCAAAACTAAACAAAACAACATAATTTACTAGTGGTTCTGACAAACTGTTCATTGGGTAAGTCTCTTAAAAAAACACTATATTCATTTAAACAAAAAAAAACAAACAAACAAAAAAAGCATTCAATGAAAGTGTTACATTGAGTGAGAGGCGAGAGGCGAGCGGATCCATGCACAAGCTTTTATTGAAATCACAGGACAAAGACATGGTCATACAGGCAGGTCGAGACAGGAGCAGACAGGAAAAATATCACAGGCAATCGTAGAGAATAATCCAATAAGCAAGAGCGAGAGTCCGAAAAGGCAGGCGGCGTACGGTCGAAAACGAGACAACCAGGCGGGAGATCAAAACTAGGAACAGGGCACAAGAAAACTAGGAAAACGCTAACTACGGGAATAACAATACAACGATACAATCTAACAATCCGTGGTTTGCAAGTGGGAGGACCGGGGCTTTTATACTGTCTCTGATTGGACGCAGGAGAAGAGCAATGGCTGATGGGGAATGTAGTCTGGGGTGTAGTGCAACAGTCAGTATGATGAGAAAGAGCGAGAGCGACACCTGGTGGTGAGCGGACCGCAAGCCACCGACCAGATTTGTGACAGAAAGAGTCAGTGTCTCAATTCATTTCTCAATTTAAGACTTGTTTGACTATTAAAATCTCCTGAATGAATGATTGAATTACATACATTTTTTAAACGCGCAATTGTCGCCACCTTCTGGCGGAAGAGAATAAGCGTTACTATACATACAAGATAAGTTTTTGATCGCTACTGTAGACAATAAGTGCTCATACGCAAACTATAAACTTTTATCCCAGCACTTCTGTTATTTAAATGTCTGTAACTCAGAAATAATGATTATAATGTGGTTGAAAAGACTGTTTGTGTTGCTCTTTCTGCGTTCACATTTACCCCGACCCTCTGATTCATTAACATGGGCAGCGACAAAACCTGCTTCTCACGCTCCACTGACACTCGCGATGTGAAACAGTCCTAATAGACATAGCTACATCATTGTCACTCAGGAATAAGATCACGTGGGTGTTTGAATCAAGATCTCCATATTTTAAGGATTAATCATGCAGCTTTAATGTAAGTACTGCAAAATGTTTTACAAGGATTTCGTCATGAGATCTCGTGAGATCCGATTGGTCTCGTGAGACACATCAGGTCTCGCGAGATCTCGAGATACCATGTTTTATGAGTGGGAAGCTAGTGGGAAGATCATTCCACCAGCCAGTATTGGTTAAAGAAAATGTTCTGGAAAGTGATTTTGACTAGTAAATCTCAGACTTCTGGAGGGAGTGTAGATTGGTAGCAGTGAGTTGAGGTAGGCGGGCGCTGAGCCTGTGGCTGTTCTATATGCAAGCATCAGTGTCTTGGACTTGATGTGAGCCGCAACCGGCAACCAGTGCAGGGAAATAAAGAGAGGTGTGACATGGGCCCTTTTGGGCTTGTTAAAGACCAGTCGTGCTGCTGCATTCTGAATCATTTGTAGAGATTGAATTGTGCATGATTGAAGTCAAACCAGAAGACCACTGCTGTAGTCTGGGCTGGAAATGACCAGGGCCTGGACATGAAGTTGCGCAGCATGCTCTGTTAGGAAGGGCCTGATCTTTCTGATGTTGTGTAATGCAAACCTGCAAGATCAAGCAGTTTTTGCAGTGTGGAGCTCAGTCTTTGCCAGGTTGAGCTGTAGGCGATGTTCTTTCATCCACGCCGAGATGTCTGCCAGGCAGCCTGAGATCCGTGCAGCTACTGTTAGATAATCTCATTGAAATGAAAGATAGAGCTGTGTGTCATCAGCATTGCAACTGCAGGAGAAGCCATGTGCCTGTATGATGAGTCCCAATGATGTAGTGTACAGAATATGTAGAAGAAGAGGGGTCTAAGAACTGATCCCTGAGAAACAACAGTGACCAGTTGATATGCTTTGGATACCTCCCAAGCATAGCAGCTGAAGGGTAGGCACCTAACCTACTATAGAGGGCCTACCTGCTCTGCCCAAGAACGGCTTGCTTGAATGACCCTGCATGGCAGGGGAGCACAGCCTGCACACCTCATGTCGAGAAGACATCATAAGGGTAGAGAAGAGGTCTAAGGACCCAAGTTGCTGATTACATGAGGCTCCAAGAGGCAAAAGCCTCAATACCCAAGTGGGGTGGTATATCCCCCATACACACATAATGTGATGGGAGACAAATCACATCGGGCGGCAGCAAGCGGCCGATTTTCCAATGGGGTCATCATGGAGCATCAGCGATCTCAGGGAAGATACCTGACCCTCCTCAGAGGGGGAGAATCCACCCACTCTACCGAAGGATAGTGTGCTCTAGAACACCTTGTCCCCATGAGGTGAATACTACCCTTATCCTGAGATGAGAATCCAGAAAAGGGGTATAGAACGAGTTCCAGCATTGATGGGGAGTCGAATCGTTCTTTAGAAAAAATGGGTTGAAATCGACCCATATTAGATAAAGTGCTCTAGAACCTTCAGCCGTAGTTGAGGCGAGCACCAAGGCTAGCCCTCTATGGAGGGGAGCCTACCAGGGCAACAGCAATGGCCAGAAGGGACATCATCACCTTCTGCCAAGAGGAGTTTTAGCTGTATTTACCCAAGTAATACGTGCTCTAGAACCTTCAGCTGTAGCTGAGGTGAGCACCAAGGCTAACCCTCGATGGAGGGGAGCCTACCCAGGGTGACAGCAAAGGACGTCCTCACCTTCCGCCAGGAGGGGCTTTAGCTGTATTCGCCCAAGCAATCCGTGCTCTAGACCCCTCAGCTCATAGCTGAGGTGAGCACCAAAGGCTAGCCCTCCAAGGAGGGGAGCCTATCCAGGGCGACAGAAAAGGCTAGAAAGGGAGATCATCACCTTATGCCAAACGGAATTCTAGCTATAGTCACCCAAGTAATCCGTGCTCTCCTTCTCAAAGGAGAGCGTGGGCCCTGTTCAGCTAACCCTCAGGTGTGCATGAACAGAGGCCTAAACATGCCTTAAACAGGCTGCTGCTCCTCAGAGTCAGCACCGAGAAAGGGGTTTCCGCAGAAACACCTAAAGCATGAGGAATGGGTGGATAGCTCAGCAACAGAAAGCCCAGCGTACAAGAACTACCTTGTAGTATCTAGTGGTTCAGCTGCAGAAAGTAGGCAAATCCTCCAAGCCTGATCTAGGATGGAGATATCAACAGCATCCAGGGGTCCCATCCACAGGGGAGCGTCCTACCCTGAAACATAGGAAGAACACCAAAGCCCAACCGTACATACTGCAACACAAGCCAAGAGGCTAAATAATAGATAACAATCCAATGATAAGAAGAAAAGAAGAAAAGTATCATACTCACCCACCATGGTCCTCAAGCATGGTTCATAGAAACGGTTACACAGGGACTTAGATAATGTCCGGACCACCGGAAAGGATGTCTATATAAAATAGGACAAAACCCAGAACATCATGTGGTCCAGTTTTTAGCGCAGCAGGGGAATTAACGAGGGGAGGTGAGGGCCGATGTTATTATTTTTTTACTCTGGTCCGGACGAGAGCGTTGGAAACGCCTCGCCTGGACAACTTCTCTCAGATCTTGACGACCTCCCCTCCGCCCGCGCCATCTCCTGGAACCACCCGCAGGTGGAGGAGGGCACGGGCAGCAACACTACCATCTGCTTAAGCAGTCATAGAGCTGGCACATAGATATCCTTAGATACCGATGTGTGAGGAAGAAGAGCTATCAGGTAGATAGCTAAAAGAACCTGAAGGGAGACAGCACCATCTCAGCAGGGCTCCAGGAAGATGCTTTTAAGAACCCCAAAGAAGGGTCTTTAGTCAGCACATAGCTACTCTCAGATAGCTATGCTTTCAGGATGGGGCGAGTTAACAAACAGCTAGCCTCAGATAGCTGCCCTAAAGTAAGTCTGTCCCACCATAAACATGGCTGAACTATAACCACCCTCAGATGGTAATGCTTATTAGCTGTCCATAAACCCGAGTTTTGGCACAAAATTAACATGCAGCATATATTCAGCTCCCGCGGGAGTTAAACACGCTCCGCCCACGCACTAGATTCCCCCAGGAATCAGGCGAGAACGGAGCTGCCGCCGCCGCGAATACGCTGTTAATGCCGTGACAAACGAACGCACTCATGCAAATTCGGATACTACAACTCAGGTAAACGGTTGAAGACTCACCTCCGTCCTTTTGCGAATGCATCGCGATGAGCACATCCGGTTCCCTTGAGAGCTGGACGCGCTGCTCTCAACCACACACAGCTCACGAGCTCGTGAAAGCGGGTATGAGAGCATGCCTGTCTCTCGCAAGAAACAAGCATTGAATGCGCCGATCGCGTTCAACTCCCTGGAGGGCTGATATTCGCTTTCTCCTCACCATACATACACAGCTTGTGTAGTTCCGTATAGAAAGCCGCGGGGTATCAGAGCGTGCTTGTCTCTCGCAAGAGACAAACAAAGAGCGCAATAAACTCCCTCGAGAGCTGAAAACGCTCGCTCTTTACCACACAACGTCACAGATGAGCCGTCCTGGTGAGAGAATGCACACAGACAAAAGGTCAGAATGAAGACGAAGAAGAGGACGTTGTATAGGCTGGTATGACGCGCCAGCAGCGATGAGTCGCGCCGCCAGTGACGTCATAGGCTGCCGCCGGCCAGTACCTTGTAGTTTTTGTATATAGCTTCAGACATGGGTCACGTAGGAGACGTTCCCCATAGCAACCTCTAGAGGACGCAGTTCGAGTTCCTCGAAAGGGAACGTTAAATTCACCATACTGCACATGCGTAAAAACTCACTTAGATGATACAGACAGAACAGACATAATACGTTTTCACACAATTCTTGGCAGGATCATTTTATTTACGTAAATATCTCATCAATCACTAACGCGTCCATGTCACGCGCTCTCATGTTTGATCTAAAAAGCAGCTGCCCTCACGTTTAGCTGCAGGAGTCAGGACAGCAACTGTGAGTACATTTTCTGTCATCTATTTAAGACTGTAATATGAAGAGTGTACAAATATATCTTTAGCAGCAGTGTAAAAAGTGAATAGCACATAACAGCCACAATTAGTGGTATAAACATGGATATCTATTGGTACAATATAAGTCACATGACAAAACATGCGTCTTCGATTTCAAAAGCCTCAAAAACCATTTTCACAGTCCACACTGCAACGCGAAAAGAGCTGGTTGCTGAAACCACGCCCGCTTAGCGTGATGGTGGTGACAGCAGTGACAATCCACCTGTCACTCAAGTGACCACGTCCTAAATTATGCAGAACTTTAAGGCTTGATATAATTTAAACGGATGAGTTACAAAAAAATTCACCACCCTCACAGTTGACATGAAGAGCAAAATTAGCTATATAGACCAAAACCACTTTTTGTACCAGGCTGTAAACATATATTTTTTTTTCTGCTGTAAAGTTGGGCATTTTAACATGGGAAGTCTATGGGATTGACTTCCTTTTAGAGCCAGTCTCTAGTGGCCAGTCAATGAATTGCAGTTTAAGTCACTTCCGTGTTGGTTTCAATAGAGAGAGTGGGAGGTTGTTGCTTGGTGCACAATCGTTAAAGCAGTGGATTAATGTAAAATGGTTATTAACTGACTTGGAACTACCTGTGCAATAAACAGTTTTACTGCACACCTTGCCAGCCAATCAGAATCCAATATCCTGACAGACCATGGAATAAGTAAACTTGAGGGTATGTGATGTCACCAACCCAGGAAGTAATCCCTACCAGCCGTATTTGTAGGCATTAAACTACAATATCTCTGTTTGCATTGCGCTTTCAGCATTGTAACTGTTTATGCTCAAACAATAACATTACACACTAACTAAAGTTAAAAAAAGTAAAATTAGAGTCAAACACCCCTTTAAAGAATGTTGGTGTTATTTAACTGAAATGTAATTTTTTTAACAGTAATTAATTATTAATTAAATTTAATAACAGTAATTTTAACAGATTACGTGTATGTTGTTCCTTGTGCATGTGTAATTTTTAATCTCTTGCAGGAAAAGGCAAGTTGGTAATGCTGGTATTAACAGAATTGATCAAAGAATGCAAATATATGGAGTGAAGGACAATGTTAAATAAGTGTTTCCAATGTTGTATAGCATATGATAAAATGAAGAGAGTGTGCCATAGTTATGTCTGGGATCAATTTACTTTGTTGGCTGTTTCATATCCAGTCACGAAGACCACTGCATGTATTCATTTGTATGATAACAGCTGAATTGTGTAAGATGTTGCATATAGCTGTCACTGAAATTGCTTATTACTCTGAATATTTCTTGTAGACGTGTAGTGGTTTACATCAGTTTTAAGGTTTACAAACATAGCTCTCAAACATGTTCTCTACACTAATATATACTCTGCTCTAACTGACAATAACTAATTTTATATAATGTGTTTTTGTCTTTTCAGATATCTGCTCTGGGTGCTATTGGAGGACAAAACACCAAAAGAGTCACATGGAACATACTTTCAAGGCTTTTCTCACATGCAGTAGCCAAAAAAATAAACTGGAAAGGAGTCAATGGGAAGAAGTGCTTTAAGGAAATGCTTACACAAAGTTTGTTGATCAGTAAGTATGGTATAATACCAAGAAGTCAAGTAATAGACATCTTTCTAAAACCACCTCTATAATCTGAATAATCTGTATATGGACAAGATATTACTTAACTTTTTTTGATGCTGCGTGGCTAGTATAATCACAAGCATCTACTATAGTGGCTGTGATCAGCTCCAATGACTGTCAGAGCTGTAAACGGCTCCCTGTGCTGCATCGCTAAAGATAGGCGCCCAGTTTATTTTTGACGAATAATAATAATAATAATAATAATAATAATAATAATTGTCTTGCTATCGTTAGAGGCATCAGCAACAGGCAATATTTTTAAATATCATCGATACACAATACTGTCATCTGTCAGCACAACCCTAAACTGTGTTTGACGGGGCTTTCAACACTGGCAATTTTGGTGTGCACCCAGGTTCACTTGATGTCAGAGATTGGTTTGTTTGGATAATGTGAACACTGAACTCATGTGCACACCAGCAAACCAAACCCTAAAAGGGGTGGAACTTCAGGTGGTTATAGTATGTTTAGTTTCTGAGAGCAGTCATACTAAATCATGGAAGTGAGCCGAAGTGAGAGAAGTTATATATTATTTCCACTTGCCATCAACATAATTTGACTCTATTCTTAATGTTTGAATGTCTGTATAAATTTGTGACAAATAGACACGTCCCACTCTGTGTTGATGTTTTAAAAACAAATTTACAAAACGTACACACTTGAGGCAAGATTTCCATCTGTGCCTTCATTACAAAGGCTCAAAAGTATGTGGACACTAAGTCTTAGCTACAAGTAGACTGCCTTTAGACAGTGAAGAGTTCGATCAGCCATCTTACTATTCCCTACCAGCAGAGAGCACCATTGACTTTTTTTAGGATATGTGTATGTAAATTAATTTTAACTTAAAATGTTATCTGCAATGTTTATCATATTTTCGGGCAGGATAAGCAGTGTTTTGAAATCGTTCAGGTGGGTGTGTCAGTTGTGCACTTCCCAACACAGTTAACTGATCCAACACAAAATATATTTCTCTACATAAGGGATTGTTCAGAAAATATTAAACATTAACATATATTTGGTATTCGTATCTGAAATTGATTAGAATATGCAATAAATAATACAATACAAGCGTCTGATACTATATTGCTCTATGCTGTATTGAAATCCAAATCTTGGAAATAAAGATTGATGTCTTTAGATCTGTACCATATGTAATTAGTCAGCGTTATTTCTCCAAGTTATGATGTGTATTTTAATGTCCCAAACTGAGCAACACCTATTTCAAACTCTTAAAAATTTGGTTATATTAAGTGCCTTAAATTACAATATCTGACTATAACACTACCTGATTTTGCTCAATTTCATTAATACAAATAGTCTGAAACAAAGTTACATCTCTATTCAAACACACATCTTGTTTTCGATGGTGAAAATGTTTTTCATCAACAACATTTTCACCATCGAAAACAAGATGATAACAAAATAAAAACTTGTTTTAATTGACAAAAATATGGTTGTGACTCCTGTATTTGAGTCCTTAATACAGTTACGTTCACACATAGTGGTTATTTACACATAGATTTATATCCAGTCTCCACCAGAGTCGCTCCCGTCAGTTTTGTGTTTTATGCACGGCTCAAATGCTCCGCTCATCACCCAAATATTAAAGCTTGGACTGTTGTGTCAGAAAGTGATAAAACTTTTAGTTTTATGGACATCACCATCTTTGATATTACTTTGGTCACTCTTGCTATGGTTATTAGTAAGGAATATGGGCTTAACTCCCGTTGCAAGTTGATACAGATGCTACTGTAAGCTGCTGTGACAAACACTTTGTTTTTGAATTTTTTACACTTATCCTGTCATTTCTCCTTAACAAAATAAATGTTGTACTAGAAATATTAATTTCTTAGTTTCTGCATGTTCTAAGAGTGATACGCGTTGCCTGACTTCAGCACAGTTTGCAGTGCAGGCTACAATATTATTAATAATACTTTTTTGTCTCTTAGAAATGCACATTTGACAGGTCACGCTGAATGTAGGTGGAACTACAGACCCAGTGTTTACAAAGTGAACGCGCAAAGACTAAGAAAGTGCAAGTAAGTCAAACGCTGTTTACAAACACAAAGGTACAACGATGTCGGACGATTGTAGGAGAAAATAAGATGGAGTTTTCCGCCGTACTCACTACACAGATGATGAACTTACACGTGGTTCATAGTAGTGATGGGAAGTTCAGATCATTTTACCAGCTCTGACCTTTGAGTCTCATTCAGCAAAATGAACAAATCTTTTTGTTTGAGTCATTTTGTTCATTTAGAAAAATCAGCGTCATGAACTAATTACAGTAAAGAACCTAATAGGATGTTGCACATGCGTAACTGAACAAATGAAGACCCATTCTTACTGAGTCACATTAAAGATTTGTTCAAAATGAAAGAACAGTTTAAGAACGATCCATTACTGATTTGTAGCATCGTGGACGCGCATCCCAGAGCCTGTGCTACCTGAGATTTTGTGCTTAAAAAGTATACACATTTTTGTTTTTCAAAAAAAATGACTGATCGTTTCGCTAGATAAGACCCTTCTTCCTCGTCTGGGATCGTTTAGAGCCCTTTGCTGCATTTAAACTACATTTTGGAAGTTCAAAATCAGGGGCACAATTGAAGTCCATTATATGAACAAAAATTCTGAAATGCTTTTCTCAAAAAACATAATTTCTTTAAGACTGAAGAAAGAAAGACATGAACATCTTGGATGACAAGGGAGTGAGTAAAATATTTGTAAATTGTTGTTCTGGAAGTGGACTTCTCCTTTAACCTATGTGAGTTAATTTATAGTTTAGCAATAGTTTACATCTTAACACTGTGGAACTCATCAAAACTAACACCTTTCTTCTTGGTCTTTTTTGCAGATGCCAAATGGGAATTAAATAGTTTGGCTGTCTGACCTGTTACCTACACATACACCATCCTGCCTGTTACCTACAGTTCATTATATTAAATTATTATTTTTACTTTTTTTTGTTCAATACATTATTTGGACTGAGGAGACCAATTCCTGTAGTTGCACAAAATTAAACATTAATAAATAAATAAATGAAATAATATTTATGTTGCTCTTGTACTGTTTTCAGGTAAGTAGGATTTTATTTATTTGCAAATCATTACATTTGTTTTTATTTACATTTTAGACAACAACCAAACTTTTTTTTGGATTTTTTTTTTCATTAGTATGAAGTATACTGACAATTTTATTTTGTTTGAAACTGTGTTTAAACAATAGATCAAGAACTGTTAGTCTATTAACCTATCTGACCCAAGATATTTATTAGATTTTATTCCCCATTCTATCACTCCCCTACCTTCCTTGTTACTAAACATGTAACAAATGCCCAAAAACATGGAGAAAATATCGGTTAATAATGTCTGTGTCACACTAGTTAGTAAAAATTGGCTCCTGGTTCATATTGTTTTGTTGAAAGATTGTTGTATTACAGTTTCCATGTGGTAATTATTCAGATTCTTCTCACTGTGTCGCGCACTGTTTCAAGCTTGGTGAATATTATGTAAGCACAATAGGTAGAAAGTTATGTCAATTTTATTTTTACTGCATGTTTACAGTGAAGTAGTGACTGCTGTGTTAATTAGATTAAGAGGCGGTATTATATTCAGTACAGTAGCTATATATATATGTATAAATAAGTGCATTTTTTTTTTATTTGAAGGACAAAATATCAGTAGCATAAGAGTATAACACATTTAATCACAGAAGAGAAAATGCTTGAAATTTTAGATATGTATACTATTTGGGTGAGTGTGTGTCTGTGGGTGATGCAGAAAAACGGATCCGAGCCAGTATTGACCCGTTAGGCCAAAGGAGACCGGCCCGAGTCCGTTGTGCAGATCAGGCCCAGAACTTCCGATGGGTCTGGGCCAGATGATTTTTGCTATCTGGGCCTGACTCTGTCTGTGTCAACTTTCACAAGATTTTATCCTAGAATTTTAGAGAAAATGAAAAGCAAAGTCTGTCACATAGCACTGACCATTCTTTCACATTTAAACAGGCATTATTCAAATTCCTTCAGAGTTTTTACAGCAAGATTTCTATTCATACTTCTTCAGAATGCCCAAGACTCTGTCTGTGTCAAGTTTCACAAGATTTTAGTCAAGATTTGTACAGAAAATGAATGGCAAAATCTGTCACAATGCATTATATAGCACTGACCATTCTTTCATATTTTATACAGGCATTATTTAAATTCCTTACATTACATTTACATTTAGTCATTTAGCAGACGCTTTTATCCAAAACGACTTACAAATGAGGACAATGGAAGCAATCAAAATCAACAAAAGACCAATGATATGTAAGTGCTATGACAAGTCTCAGTTAGTGTCACACCCCTGTGGACTGTTTTGTGGGTTATCCCTGTGTATGCCCTTATTTGGTCTTTCCTGTTCCACCTAATTATTACGTCATTGTTTGATTGTTTACACCTGTCTCCCCCTGATTAGTCTGTGTATATAAGTTTGGTTGTGTTCACCGTGTCTTTGTCGGTTCTTATATTGTCACTCTGGTTATGAAGTCATTCTATTAGTCACCCTATGTATGTAAAGTCTCTTGCGTTGATGTTTGCGTGTGGATTCCCTGCTGTTCCTGTTTGCGGTGTCGATTATATTAATAAACTCTCTGTTCATGATCTCCTCGTCACCACTCCTCATTCCCTGCACACGATGCCGTGACAGTTAGCCTAACACAGTACATATAGCAAGGGTTTTTTTTATTATATAAAAAAATAAAAAATAAAAGAGAGAATAGAAGAGGAATAGAGCAGGCTAATATTAGAGGCATTTTTACTTTGCTTTTTGTTCATTGTATAATTAATAAAAAGAAAACAAAGAATACAAAAAGAATAGAGATGATAGTGAGCTAGAGGTTTTTTTTGTAAGAAACAAGCAGTTAGTAAATTATATTTATATACAGGCTGCTTGAACGTTTGTGAACCCTTTACAATTTTACAATCTCATTCCTCTATACATCATTTGCAGTTGGTCCAGAACGCGGCAGCTAGACTTTTGAAGAGCACTAGGAAGAGAGAGCACATTACTCCTGTTCTCACTTCCTTGCATTGGCTACCAGTTAAATACAGAGTTGATTTTAAGGTCTTGCTGCTCGTTTATAAAGCTCTGCATGGACAAACACCTCAGTATATTGCTGATCTCCTCAAACCACATTCTGTGTCAAGATCTCTCCGCTCTTGTAACAAATTGCTTCTTTCTGTTCTCCGGTCCCATTTAAAGACAAAGGGTGACCGAACTTTTGCAAATGCAGCACCTAAGCAGTGGATGCACTTCCAGTTGCCGTGAGATCCTCTCCCACGTTGAACACTTTTAAATCTAGATTGAAGACTCATTTATTCTCTTTAGCCTATGGTGTGGCCTGAGATTATTGGGGGTATATTGTTGTTTATGGTTTATCTTGCATGCTTGTATTTCTATTTTATGAGTTTTATTTATTTGTCAGTACTTTTTATATTGTTATTTGTTTTATATATTGTATAGCACTTTGGTACAACGCTTGTTTTAAAATGTGCTTTATAAATAAACGTGAACTTGAACTTTAAGAAAAGGTCTGTGTCAATGATACAAATACTACTGTTGTCCCTACAAAATTGTTTCTCGCACTCTCTCTCCTTTACAGATGTACATGGAAACATACACTTTATCAGTATAGTTTAGCAACTTAAAAGCTGCATGATATATATTACAAGGGAGGTGACAACAGAGCTGTACAGTGATTAATTTTCTCTCTCTAATAACTTTCATAAGTCTGCTATCAACAGCTCAAGCCTGCTTATTCTAAAATGAGGTTTCTGAATTAACAACAGAGGCACTGAATGAGATGCATAAGAAGTTAATCCTACTGTTACGAATCTGGTCGGTGACCTGCAGTCCGCTCACCACCAGATGTCGCTCTCGCTCTATCATTACACACAGACTGTTGCTCTACACCCCGGACTACATCTCCCACTATCCACCACGCTGATTGCGCCATACACCTGTGGCCAATCAGCAACCCTATATAAGCCCCGGACTCTCACTCGGTAAGCACAGAGTTTTGTGGAGTGTTATTTAGAGAATTGTATCAGTTGCGTTTAGCGCTCTCCTAGTGCTAGCACTGTTTCCTAGTTTCTTACTTTCTGTGTTTCCTGGTTCCTAGTTTCCTAGTTCCCATGTTCCTGAGTTCCTGAGTTCCTGAGTTTAGTATTCTCGCCTGGCCATCTTGTTTCATCTGTCTCACTGCCTGCCTTTGTGGACTCTAGCTCTTTATAAGGATTATTGTTCTGTCGCACGTCATGGAACAACACATCAGCGAATGTCTGGCCATTTCAAATTATTCTACCTTCCCGGACTGTATAATCATTGAGATTTTTTTGTGATGGAGTCAATCAGCCGTTAAGGGGGAGGCTGAGACGCGAGGGTCCGCCCTCGTCATTAGCCGCTTTCCTGGATTATGCATTGTTGTGTGTGGGCTCATCACTTACCGTGGGTGTCGCGGATGAGGAACATGACATCCCAGTAATGCCGGCCGTGCAATCCGCTCGCAAAATGGCGGCTGCACCAGAGCGCGTTCACATAACGGCGGCTACAATGGAGCCTGTACACAAAATGGCGGCGACAGCAGTGCCCGTTCGCAAGGTGGCGGCCACGCCGGTGCGCGCTCACAAGATGGCGGCGACTCATCTCCACTGTCTGTCCAGAGTTTCGTCACGACACGCCTGAACATCAAGAGTCAAGTCTCGTCTGACCTCCCAGAGCCTTGTCACGTCATGTCTGCCAGTGTGATGGCGATCACCATTCTCAGTATGTGGGCCGCACACTGCGCTCCAGAGGTCCCGTCTGTCACCAAGTCTGCCCCTGAGGCTACGTCTGTTCACAAGTCTGCTCCAGAGGTGTTGTCTGTCCCCAAGTCTGTGCCAGAGGTCTCGTCTGGCCTCCCAGAGCCTAGTCACGTTATGTCTACCAGTGTGATGGCGATCACCATTCTCAGTATGTGGGCCGCACACTGCGCTCCAGAGGTCCCGTCTGTCACCAAGTCTGCCCCTGAGGCTACGTCTGTTCACAAGTCTGCTCCAGAGGTGTCGTCTGTCCCCAAGTCTGTGCCAGAGGTCTCGTCTGGCCTCCCAGAGCCTAGTCACGTTATGTCTACCAGTGTGATGGCGATCACCATTCTCAGTATGTGGGCCGCACACTACGCTCCAGAGGTCTCGTCTGTCACCAAGTCTGCCCCTGAGGCCACGTCTGTTCACAAGTCTGCTCCAGAGGTCACGTCTGTTCATAAGTCTGCTCCAGAGGTCACGTCTGTTCGCAAGTATGCCCCTGGGGCCACGTCAGATCTTAAGCCTGCTCCAAAGCTCACGTCTGATCCCAAGCCTGACCACGAGTCAGCGCCAGAGATCTCTCACGTCGGAGAAGCCACATAACACCTACTCACAACAGTGTTTTAAGTACAAAAAAAATGTACGAAAGCCTTGAAATAAATCACCTGATCTATGTCTTGAGGTGTGGTAACTGTAGTATAAGATGAATAATTAATATAACTCAGGGTGATGCAGCCATGAAGCAGGTGTGCATTATTTTTCTAATAATTTAATTATTCAGTCAAATATTCCTTAAATAATTGAGAGCTTTCAATTTTACCATTTATTAGACTTCTAATTTAAATGAACTTAAAACAATCTTCACCTAAACTCATAATAAATGTCATATTTGGCCCTTCAGCAAGTAGGAAATATATAGAAATTTAATAAAATTATTAAAAAAATAAATTTTATAATTAAATACAGATTAACCCTTAGAGCTATAAAAGTAATTGATTTTATTTTTTGTAGTTTTTCTTTAACTTATAGACATCACAGCAGCTGGGTTATTAGATTATTTTGGCTGCTATTTCTTTAAGATCTGCTGCTGAACATGACTGAGCTCTGAGTTACCCTCAGAAACACATTCATATGAACCCCCACACCAATATTTAGATTTTTCTTCTTATATTTCGAGAATCATGAACAATGAATTTGCTGTGCCCGTACGGTATTTCTTGTTATTGGGTCTATTCTGTCCTCTCTGCGACTGTTCTGGCCACATACATACTGCAGCTAAATTCGGTTGTCAGTTCAACTTTTACTCCTTAATAGCATTTTGTACACACATAATTAAGTAAAATAAGGGAGTGACAACCGCATTCGACAACTGCGTTACCTTCCAAAAAATACAGGTAACATTAGTGACTGACAACCGCCTTTACAGATGCGGCTTGGCATTGGGCCTGTTTTAGGTTTCTCCTTATTTTTATATTTGGGCATCTATTAATTATGGTGATGAAAAAAATTACCACACTGGTGAAAACAACACAAGACTTCACTTTCGTTTTCGAAACTCAGACGGCGTTTAGTGTCACAGCCAGCAGCAATGCATTCAGTGCAGCTGTAAGTAATCCGCATTCAAAAACGAGACGGCAGAAAGCTTGATTTTATAAAATCACTGTTTGTAATGTTTTGTTAATATTCTGACTGCACACAAATAAAAGTAGACCCTTTACAGTACCGCATGATGTATTACTCTTACCTTTGTGAGGAAAAATAAAAAAAAAATGTAAAAAACTGTTTTTAAATTGTTTCCACTGACAAAAAATACATAAATAAAAATCAAGTGTTTGCACTGGCTTCATGTCAAAGTGCACTTCAGCTTCCACTCTCCACACAAATGTTTGGATATGTGCCAAATAGCGCACATTTATCTAGGTTTAACGTTTAAAATAGTATTGTTATATACTTGAACTGATTTTACATATAGATTTTATTTTAGGCAAGTCGTGATGATTTGAGAAGGCAAATGGATCAAACAGAACAGTCTTCCGCTGGCTGTTGTTTGTTACTTTTAAAACAAAAACGAATATTTAACGAACAAAACATTAGAAAACATTTTCTAAATTAACTTAATTAAAAAAAAAATAAACAAAATATTATCACTTTGCCATTACATACAAAACAGAATAGCTGAAATAGTAGTATAAGCTGTTTTGGGAGAAGGGGGGAAAAAGCTCGGGTCGGACTCTGGCTTTAATGCATGTGTGCGAAACCGAACTAAACAACTAGTTGTTAATGAGGTTTTTAACGTGCATAGATGTGTCTCTCTTCTGTAGTATGTGTGGTGAATCCATGGGTGAATCACAGGGAAAGCAGTACCAGAGCAACAAGAGCCTTGACTCGCTCGTGTTGCCAGATCTTGGTAGAAACCATAAAAAATGAAAAAAGGAATAAATCCAAATGCTTTACGCTAAAAATAATACCAACATATAGTGACTCGTGTCTGCTTAGTTTGATCGCTCCATAAACCTGATCGTTTGTCCATCCAAGCTTAAACAACAAGCCCAAAAAGCGCTTGTAATGAGTGATAATGGCAACACAGACAGCACATACTCTGTGAAGCAGCATGAACAAACATAAACAAAACACAATGCCTCCATGCACAATAATTCGCGGTTGTCTGAATTGACCGCAGTTAGATGAAATAACCACGATCAGACGGTTATTTAATAATACGACAGGCCTAGTTGTGAGTGGGGTGTATATATAATATATAAATATCTATATATATCAATATCTATATGTATATCTATATATTATTATATATACAGTTATTTCTGTCTTATTTCTATCTTCTATCTCCAATAATTGTAAGTAATCCGTTGAGATTTTTGTTTACACAAGGAGTCTGATAACAGCCAGTGCTCCACACAGAGATCTGATCATCATTCAGTCAGTCTGGAATGATTTGAAGAAACAGAAAATGTACACTTAGTTTTGCAGGTAGGTTTCTTGAAGCACCTTGGAGACGTTATCACAGTTCATCTGGATTGTCTCAGTTTTTTGTTTCTTCATGTCATTCCAGATGATGGTGAGATCAGATCTCTGTGTGGAGCACTGGCTGTTGTCAGACTCCTTGTGCAAGCAAAAATTTCAATGGATTATTACAATTAATGGCAAAATGAATGTTTGGAAATGTAAACTGATATTTTATACTGACACACTACAGCAAAAGATAGAAATAACACATTAAACCATTTTTTTAGCTGGTGAAAATACTAGTAGCCTAAGACTTCCACACAGTATATAAATGTGTGTGTGTGTGTGTGTGTGTGTGTGTGTGTGTGTCTGTATGTAAAATATGTAAATATGAGTATATATATGTACAGTATATATATAGCACATAGTCACTGAGGAGTTGAAATAGAAAAGTCTAAAATCTTCCTGGTAGACATACTTGAGTTTGTCCAGTGAGCAGGTTGAATCCAACAGTTTTTCAGTGAGTAGTTTGACTCCTGAATCTCCTGGGTGATTGTAGCTCAGATCCAGCTCTCTCAGGTGTGAGGGGTTTGAACTCAGAGCTGAAAACACATAACGACAGCCTTTCTCTGTCACCATACAGCCAGACAATCTGAAAACACAGCAATAGTCCATGTGACAATCAGACAAATCTCTACCACACATTTTAGCCATAAATTATTCATATATGGTTGTGTTATAAACAAATGTATATGGAAAAAAATATGAAATGTCATGTACACATTATAAATCATATGATGGAAATGCTGTCCAATGGAGTTGTGTCACCAGTGTTACTGGAAAAACATCACTTAAAAACAGTTCAATATAACTTTCTTTTTTCATCTATTTGATGTCATTTTCTACATTTTTAGGGCCCGAGCACCGGTGGTGCGAGGACCCTCTTGTGTTTATTATTAGGGCCCGAGCACCGATGGTGTGAGGACCCTATTGAGGTTTATTAGGGCCCGAGCACAGGTGGTGCGAGGACCCTTGGATTAGGGCCCGAGCACCGGTGGTGCGAGGACCCTCTCCGTTTATTATTATTATTATTATTATTATTATTAGGGCCCGAGCACCGGTGGTGCGAGGACCCTATTGGAATTGCTCCGTTTATTATTATTAGGGCCCGAGCACCGGTGGTGCGAGGACCCTCTTGGAATTGCTCCGTTTATTATTATTATTATTATTATTATTATTATTAGGGCCCGAGCACCGGAGGTGCGATGACCCTCTTGGAATTGCTCTGTTTATTATTATTATTATTATTAGGGCCCGAGCACTGCAGTGCGAGGACCCTATTGGAATTGCTCTGTTTATTCTTCTTCTTCTTCTTCTTCTTCTTCTTCTTCTCCAAAGTAAAAAGTCTTTTTGAGGGCCTAAACATGCTCGAAAACTCACGAAACT
>NW_026129694.1:0-39433 GCF_022985175.1 Labeo rohita | reverse complement strand
AGCTACTTGTTGCACAGTTTTTTCTTTCGTTTTGTTTAGTAAAAATATTTATTGTATAGGCTTATTCATTCATTATATATATAGCCTAGCTTTATGATGTTTTTCTCCGCTGGCATAAGCGCTGCAAGTGCATGATGTGATGCGTCTATGCGATTCCTCATGTTTTGTTGTTTGCAGCTTTTTGCACATGTAAAATTAATCACTGGAAAACAAATTTTGGTATTTTTAATGAGTCACAGACACTTATCCTTTCTAAAATAATAGTTAACGGTTAACGGTTAATAATCGGTTAACGAGCATCGGCTGTTGGTTAGGAAAAATAACCGAAATGAACATCCCTACTATCCAGTCACCACGAGAGAATCCCTACAAATAACCAAAGCAGTCCTCACCTTCAGCCCATTCCTTCCCCAGGGGGGGAACGCTTTGGGTTCGGGCTAAAATGCCTAGCTTGGACCTCTCTCCCCGGGCATGGGCAGTGCCCCGGACATGAGGATGATTACCGAGCTCAGAGCCCTCTCCCGGACAGCACGCCAAATATGCATAACCTTTACTCAGTTTATTATATTTAAGTGTAAACTCGTTAAAAACCACTGGGTGGACTTATCATTATAGGGTGGTTGTGTACACACACTTATGTTTAAACAACATGTAAAAGTGAACTTTACATCCGATGACCCCTTTAAGTTAAATTAATACAAACTTGCTGCACTTGGATCCACTCTTCTATTCTGAATAACTAAAACATACATTTAAAATCTAAAGGAAGGCCTTTTACTTGTTTTCAATGTAGTTGTTTGTTTTGTTTTTTATACAGGCTATGTGGATGTAATCTCACCACTCAGTCCTGTGAAATTCTGTCTTCAGCTCTACAATCCTCCATCTCAAACATCCTGAGAGAGCTGGACCTGAGTAACAATGACCTGCAGGATTCTGGAGTGAAACTTCTTTCTGATGGACTGAAGAGTCCAAACTGTCAGCTGGAAATACTGAGGTAAATGGCTTCAATAAAATAAATAAGCAAAGTGTGTTTATCAAATTGTAAAGCTTGTGATGTAATTTGATAAAATTATACAGTGCGGCACTATGTTTATGTTCATGCAAAAAGCTCATGAACCATTGTTTTTAGTGTCTTTCTGGATTTGAAAATACAACATGTATCAAAAATCTGCCCTTTTATTTGATTGGCCATCCTAATCACCATTTGACTTGACATGTACTTTTAGACAGCTGTTTAAATCAGTAAATTTCATCCAAACAAATAGCTAATGTGTGTGTAATGGAGTGCAGCCGAGCAGCATGAAGAATATCTAATATTAACCCCTTAGCATTCCTATAAAATGTAACTACACATCGGGCGGTACAGTGGAATGCTAACATGTTCATATCAAATCAGGGCTCTACGCTTACTTTTTTTTTTAGCACTTGTACTATTCAGGAGAACTTTCTGATCAGTATTGCGAAATGACTCCTTCACTCAAAGTGATTTACAGGGGCTTTTTAATTATATCTTTGTAATAGTATTTTTTTAAACTTCATTAATAGGGTTTTATTTATGTCAAATTCAAAGTTTAATAAGCTTTATAAAAATTTCTACTTAAAATTTCTAATTAGAATAAGTTTCCAGTCAAATGAAATCAGTATTAACAAAATTAATTTGCACTACAGAGGTGGCAAAGATAAAATATAAAAGTGGCATGTATGTGTGTTTACAGCCATTTAATGAGGCTCAGAGGTGACATAAGTGCATGCTGAATCTTTTAAATATAAAATTTTCACCAATGGCAGTGAAAATCTGCCACACGTCTTGGAATGAAAAATACACAGTGAGAGTCAAAATGAGGTTAAGCTTAGAGTGTTCACACCAATGTTACATGTAATTAAAATTCTGAAATATAAAAAAGTATACAACTAGGCTGTGATATTGTTTGATCTATGGGAATAATGACTGAAGTGAAGCAACAAAAGCCTTCTTCACGTAGGCAGCTTTATCAGTGTCAAACACAATGATTTCTTGATTAGCAATGCTTTATTCTTGTAAAATCTTTGTTAATTTAAATAAATACAGACTTGATACTATTGGATCCACCCTTTCTTCAATGCAGTGCTGTAACAGAGGTTTTATGAAGAATTTAATTATTGAAACATACATTTAAAATCTAAAGGAAGGCAATTTACTTGTTTTCATCATAGTTCTTTGTTTTGTTCTTTAAACAGGTTATGTGGATGTAATCTCACTGCTCAGTCTTGTGGGAGTTTTTCATCAGTTTTACAATCCGCAAACTCTGTCCTGAGAGAGCTGAACCTGAGTAATAATGACCTGAAGCATTCTGGAGTAAAGCTTCTTACTGATAGACTGAAAAGTCCAGACTGTCAGCTGGAGATTTTGAGGTAAATTCTTTTCAATCAAATAAATTAACAATGTAGTGTTTAAACTAGATGATGATGATGATGATGATTATTATTATTATTTTTATTATCATCATCATCATCTCATCACTCAAGAGAGAACAAAGCAAGAAAATAGATTTCCATGAATGCAATGCCATGAGCACATTCAGGGTTTATGTTACACATGTGTACAAACAAACAGCTCCTGAATACAAAAAACAAAATTGATGTTCTTTTCATCCTGTGTATCTGAGTTCTAATTTCCTGTGTTTGTTTTTTGTCTTCTATCTTGTTAATTCCTAAGTATATTTTCATTTGTTTTATTAACTGCTGATTAGTTTGTCTCCTATGTCTAGTCTAATTCTTCACTATCTTGTATATTTATACTCCTTGGTTTCTTCAGGTCATGGTGCATGTTTGTTAGCTGTTTTGTTGTGATTATATTTTTGTTTGTCTTTGGATCCTTTTGGACATTTTCTTTGTTAATTTAAATTAATACAAACTTGTAATTGGATCCACCCTTCCTTCACTGCACTGCTGTAACAGATGTTACTCTTAGTTTGATGTTCTTTTCATCCTGTTCTTACTGAGTTCTAATTTCCTGTGTTTATTTTTTTGTCTTTTATCTTGTTTATTCCTAAGTATTGTAGTGAATTTCACTTTCGCCCACCCAGGGACACCAAATAATATAGTGAATTTTGTTTTCGCCAACCCAGGGAGATGAAATAGGGTAGTGATGGGTACTCATGTCACAGCTGACATGATGATTCTTGGATCATGTGTCAATTAATGTGTGGTTATGAGTACATCACATAAGAAAGATTGGTGGGATCTCTAACTCGTAAAGCCTCTTACTTTATTATTAACACAAAGAAGACACAAGTTGTAATAAAATAATTTTTATTAACAAAAGATATGCAAGAGTAATCAACAACTACTAAATGAATACCATGAATGAAGAAGGAATAAAGTGCATAAGATGCATAAAATGCAAGAGATTATGTTGGGTGTTGCCATGTCAGAGCTACGTTATAAGATAGATAAGAAAATAGAAATAGATAATAAACTGTTGCTAAATAAGGTAAAGAACCTTTTTATGCATCAAACAGATATGTGTAAGATTTGCTATCAACTGCAGTCAGCTATATAATATCTAATGTAAATAAGAAAATCATGATAATATACAACAATGCCAAGGTCTCTGGAAGAGGTTTGGAAGTGATATTTACGTTCTCTGTGGTTGAGTGAGCAGTCCAGTGGCAGCGACAACTTCCACTGGTTGCGATGGTGGCAGTACAGTGGGGAAAGGAACAGGAATCCGTTTCGACAGCCTTGAAGATGAAGCGCTGTAGGATGCTGATCTCCTGGAGCACCAAGGGTCCTAAGATCTGGAACACGCAGATGTGGCCCTGGAGTAGGTGCTGAAGGTCCTTAGCTTGGAACACGCAAGCAAAAGTACCTGAAGTGAAGGTTTGCTCGTCGGAGCTTAACCTTGCAAACGTCTGTGTGTCTTCTGCCTCTCTGGGCTAGAGACTCAGAACTTGGTCAGTCCGCTTTGTCTCTCTAGGATGGAGAATCAGGATGCTGCATCTGTTGTTGTCCCTCTGGACGAAGACTCTGAACGTAGAGTATCTCTTTCCTCGCAGGCTGAAGGCTCAGAAAGTGGTTGTATCTGTTGCTGCCTCAAAAGCTGGAGACTTGGACTTGATATCTGTTGTTGTCTCACCCTTGCGGGTCGCAGACTCAGAACGGTGTAGCTGTTATTGCCTCTTCCCCTACAGGATTTAGAACGGGGTGTTTCTGTTACAGTCTCTTCCCTTAACAGACTAAAACTCAGAACTTTGTTGATCTGTTACAGTCCTTTCCTTGATGGGCGGCAGACTCAGAACAGAGGTGTTTCTGCTATTGTCTCACCCTTGCAGGGCTCAGACTCATAACTTTGGTGCTCTGTTTGTGTCTCTTAGACATGCTGGAGACTCAGAACAAGGAGTGTCTTTTGGAAGGGTACCTTTATCCCTTTCCAATGAGGAGGAGATTGCAATTTGGCGCTTCTCCATTTCCGTGCTGTGATTGGCTGGTTCCATCAGAGTGGGGGGACACGTGGTGGCCCACCCTTCTTTCCTCCTGTGGAATTTATTTGCATAGTCCAAACACAGGGTTAGAAAAGTGTCACTAAAGTTTTACCGGTGCATTTCTCACTTTCCAAACCATAACCAGAATGCATTTTTGGCAATGTTATGAATACATTAAGTCCAAACATGATGGGAAAAGATTGAACTGTCATGCATGCATTCATTTGTCCATTAACAGCCGGGTTTGCGTAAGATGTTGCACTACACGCCGCTGTCAGTAGGAATACTTATTTCTCTGAATAAGTATAAGATGTGTGTGTTGTAGTGTGCATTAGTTTTAAAGTTTGAAAACATAGTTATGAATGGATTTGGATGGATCTTTGTGATCTCTTTGTTTCACCCAATGCTGCTGCATCTAGAGGTCCTAAGGAATTTTTATGGTTGGTCACAGGCCAAACCTTAGAAATCAGTCTCAAGGTGGGTGAAGGGCAGAAACTGCATTTTGACCAATAGGAAGTTTTGTCCTTCCTGGGCTTTGTACCAAAGGTCATCTTCTTGCCCTCTAAGAGATGTCTGGCTGTTGTCCTGGCATCTTTATCTGATGCGGTTGGACAGTTTGCTTATGTTGGTTCACCAAGATCCAATCAAAATGTAACAAACCTCTGTCCACTATTGTGGTCAGGGAGGGGCCCCCTTGCCATAAACTGGGCCCAGGAATGTGCTGTCCACTACAGTATGTTGTCATTTGTTTTAATAATTGCTGATTAGTTTGTTTCCTATGTCTAGTCTAGTTCTTCATTATCTTGTTTATTTATACTCCTTGGTTTCTTCAGGTCATGGTGCATGTTTGTTAGCTGTTTTGTTGTGATTATATTTTTCTTCGTCTTTGGACCCTTTTGGACATTTTCTTTGTTAATTTAAATTAATACAAACTTGTAATTGGATCCACCCTTCCTTCACTGCACTGCTGTAACAGATGTTTTATGAAGAATTTAATTACTGAAACATACATTTAAAATCTAAAGGAAGGCATTTACTTGTTTTCAATGTAGTTGTTTGTTTTGTTTTTTTTAAAACAGGCTATGTGGATGTAATCTCACTGCTCAGTCCTGTGAAAGTCTGTCTTCAGCTTTACAATCCTCCAACTCAAACATCCTGAGAAAGCTGGACCTGAGTAACAATGACATGGAGGATTCTGGAGTGAAGCTTCTCTCTGATGGACTGAAGAGTCCAAACTGTCAGCTGGAGATTCTGAGGTAAATGGTTTCAATAAAATAAATAAGCAAAGTGTGTTTATCAAATTGTAAATCTTGCAATGTAATTTGATATAATTATACAGAGCGGCACTATGTTTATGTTCATGCAAAAAGCTCATGATCCATTGTTTTCAATGTCTTTCTGGATTTGAAAATACAACTATACAATATACAAAATACATGTATCAAACATCTGCCCTTTTATTTGATTGGCCATCCTAATCACCAGTTGACTTGACATGTACTGTTAGACAGTCGTTTAAAAGTTTTTGTCATCCAAACAAATAGCTAATATGTGTGTAATGGACTGCAGCAGAGCAGCATGAAGAATATCTAACATTAACCTCTTAGCATTCCAATAAAATGTAACTACACATCGGGCGGTACAGTGGAATGCTAACATGTTAACATCAAATCAGGGCTCTACACTTTTCTTTTTAGTAGCACTTGTACTATTCAGGAGAACTTTCTGATCAGTATTGCGAGATGACTCCTTCACTTAAAGTGATATACAAGGGCTTTTTAAATCTTTGTAATGGCATTTTTTCCAACTTCATTAAAAGTGTTGTTTTATGTCAAATTCAAAGTGTTATAAGCTTTATCAAAATTTCTAATTAGAATAAGTTACCAATCAAATGAAATCAATATTAACAAAATGAATTTGCAGTACAGAGGTGGCAAAGAACATAAAGGTGGCATGTAGGTGTGTTTACAGACATTTAATGAGGCTCAGAGGTGACATGATGTGGCTTAAAGGTGACAAATGAGCATTTTGAGCATCAGCATCAGCATCAGCATTTTGGCCAGTGTACATGGACCACTGCAAAACATAACCTGAGCTGGCCTCACTCAACACAAACACCTTGTAACCATATTTGTCAGGTTTTTTAGGGTTGTATTGTTTCAAGGTGGACTTTCCCTTGAATGCTATGGTCATTTCATCCAGAGAAAGCTCCTTGAGTGGACCATAAACAGCGGAGAAACAAGGAATTATCAGGTCAATTACTGGACGCACCTTGAAAAGCCTGTCATAACCTGGCTGACCCCTCCCCACATACTCACTATTGTTTGCGAAATGGAGGAAAGACAGAATGATCTCGAATCTGTTCCTAGACATTACTTTGCCAAACCCAGGTGTGTAAGTTGGCCAAAATTCTGCCCAGTAATCCTCAATTTCTGCCTTCTCTACCAGCCCCATACACAAATGCAGTGCTAGGAAGGCCTTCATCTCTGAGACAGAGACATCATGCCAATTATGAAATCTGGAATTGGGTTTCAGCTGTTGGGAGTTTAGAAACTGATGAGCATATCTGTTGGTTTCATTTGTAATGAGGTTCCAGAAGTCATCAGTCAGAAAGAAGGACAGAAATTCTAAGGGGGAAGCACTGGTCAAATCTTTCTCTCCTAGATAACCAACAAGCTCATCAAAGTGTTTGATCCAATCCTGATACACTTCTTCATTTCCCAAATAAACCCACCCACCATTGTCATCGCTATTTCCGGCCCTATTTATATCCAGATCACCCCTGCTGCCTCTACCACGTCTCCCGGCTCTCCCACGCACAGCCCGCTGACGTGTACCGTGGCCACTCCCACCTATTCGGGGCACTACATCCAAAGAGCTAACGCTACTGCCAGCCCTATTTCTCCTATCCCTGTTGCCTCTACCTCTAACAGATCTCCTATGGACACTTTGACCGCGTTCACCCCTGCCACCCCCACTACCCCCACTACCCCCATCCCCGGTGGGCAAAGGGTCGAAATGATCGTTTGTTTGTGCTTCGTGAACACTCTCGCCTTGCACCGCAGCACCATCGCGCTGCAAAGATGTGCCGGGAGAAGCGCGATCATTAGACGGCCGATCGCCATTTCCAAAAGGCAAATATTCCCTTTCAGAGTCAGAATTGGCAAATAACATCTGCAACACATCCTCACGGTACAGCTTTTTATTAGCCATTTGGCGATTTTCTCTCACAATTCACTCGCACGCTATGAATTGAACTACTGCCGCATCAAGCACTTGCTCTACTATTTCCTCAAACACTTTGAATAGGAACATGACATAATTTTGGTTTAGAATCAAAGTACTACTTGTCTGCCATCTAGTGGTAGGGAATACAAATGACACATTACAGCATTTTAGGAACTACAGTCTGTTTCATCAAGTATGACGTCTTGTCGCAATTTTGCGACTTTGGCGCTTAGAGGGTTAAAAATCTTTGTTTGTGTTCTACTAAAGAAACAAAGTCACCTACATCTTGGATGCCCTTGGGGTAAGCGGATAAACATCAAATTTTCATTTTTGGGTGAACTATTCTTTTAAGAACAAACTGAAGCTGGTTTCTTCAGTAATGGGTGGAAATAATACACAAAAGGCAATTTCACTCTTTGCCTATTAGTTCCTGTTTTTTACATGATTAATACAAATTAGAAAATGTAGAAAATTACATAAAATAGATAAAAACAGAAAGTGATGTTAAACTGTGTTTTGGTGACACAACTCCACTGGACAGTATTTCCATCGTATGATTTATAATGTATACATGACATTTCATTTTTTTTTTCCATATACATTTGTTTATAACACAACCCTATAGGAATAATTCATGGCTAAAATGTGTGAAAGAGATTTGTCTGATTGTCACGTGGACTACTGCTGTGTTTTCAGATTGTCTGGCTGTATGGTGACAGAGAAAGGCTGTCGTTATGTGTTTTCAGCTCTGAGTTCAAACCCCTCACACCTGAGAAAGCTGGATCTGAGCTACAATCACCCAGGAGATTCAGGAGTCAAACTACTCACTGAAAAACTGTTGGATTCAACCTACTCACTGGACAAACTCAAGAATGTCTTCCAGAAAGATTTTATACTTTTCTATTTCAACTCCTCAGTGACTATGTGCTATATATATATATATATATATATATATATACTGTACACATATACTCGTATTTACATGTTTTACATACACACACACACACACATATTTATATACTGCGTGGAAGTCTTAGGCTACTACTATTTTCACCAGCAAAAAAATGGTTTAATGTGTTATTTCTATCTTCTGCTGTAGTGTCAGCAGAAAATATCAGTTTACATTTCCAAACATTCATTTTGCCATTAATTGCGATAATCCATTGAGATTTTTGTTTGCACAAGGAGTCTGACAACAGCCAGTGCTCCACACAGAGATCTTATCCCATCATCATCTGGAATAACATGAAGAAACAGAAAGAGACAATCCAGAAGAACTGTTGTAACGTCTCCAAGGTGCTTCAAGAAATCTACCTGCAAATCTACCTGAAAAACTAAGTGTACCTTTCCTGTTTCTTCATGTCATTCCAGACAGACTGAATGATGATGGGATCAGATCTCTGTGTGGAGCTTTGGCTGTTATCAGACTCCTTGTGCAAACAAAAACTCAATGGATTAGTTACAATTAATGGAGATAAAAGACAGAAATAACTGACATTAAACTATATATATATATATATATATATATATATATATATATACACTACCGTTCAAAAGTTTGGGGTCAGTACATTTTTATTGTTTCTTTTTTTTTTTTTTTTTTTAAGAAATTAATACTTATTCACCAAGGATGTATTAAGTTAATAATTAAAAGTTTATTAAAAGTTAATAATAAATAATTTACATTGTTATAAAATATTTATATTTTGAATAAACACTGTACTTTTTAAACTTGTTATTCATGAAAGAATCCTGAAAAAAAAAATTACAGGTTCCAAAAAATATTTGGCAGCACAACTGTTGATATTATCCAACATTGACCATTCTAATAATAAATCCGCATATTAGAATGATTTCTGAAGGATCATGTGACACTTAAGACTGGAGTAACAGCTGATAAAAATTCAGCTTTTCATCACAGAATTAAATTCTATTTTAAAGTATGTTAAAATAAAAAACATTATTTTATATTGTAAAACATTTTGCAATATTACTTTTTTTTTTTTTTTTTTTAATCAAATAAATGCAGCCTTGATGAGCATAAGAGACTACTTTAAAGACTATTACAAGTCTTACTGACCCCAAACTTTTGAACGATAGTGTATATATATATATGAAGAGTTCAGATGCAAAACCAGATAAAAGCCATCTTGGTCAAAAATGAGATAATGATACTGAGTGAATGCTCTTGACACATATTATATATCCATCAAATACTTTTTCTTCAAACTCGCTAAAATACCAGCCTCAGCCCAATCAGAAGTACCGGTACTTACATAGAAACCTATACATCTGAGCCTGATAAAAATGCATGTTTTAAGAAAGACGTCAGATGGATTTATCTGGTTTTGCATCTGAACTCTTCATACTTATATATATATATATATATATATGTATGTATATATACACATATTATACTACATATTATATTCACACTAATAATGAAATATAATTGCAATATAAAATAAGTTTTCTATTTTAAAATACTTTAAAAATAATATTCATTCCTCTGATGCAAAGTAAAAAAAAATTATCAGTTATTACTTCAATCTTCATTGTCTTCACAGTCACATGATCCTTCAGAAATCATTCTGATTTATTTTTGAAATCGTTATTATTGAGTTGAGTTATTTTAAATTGTAATATTATTTCACAACAATTTATTGAATTATTTTTATTTATTTTTTACAACAGCATAGCAAGACCCTAGGAACTAGGACTGTGTTCAATACATATGACAATGTACTACTTGATGATAAGGGTATTGATGCAGCTGTTTCTGTATCAGCAGTGAACTGCACTTAATTTGAATACAAAAAAAAAAAACAGATTAAAACAGAAAAAGAATGAATAGTGTATATTATAGGCTACAACAAAGTTTAATCAGGCCACAGAGGAACACAACTGATGTTGCCTGATATAAAGAGATGCAGTCACTGAAACAGAGCTTCACATTTGTAATATTGAAATATCTGCTAAATGTGTTACTTATTTTTGTCAACCTGGCAACCATGTGAACGTGCTCTCTCTCTACTGTAGATAAAAGCACTGCTTTCTGAAAACACCATAAACTCACAATTTAGTGATCTACACTCAGGAAAGTGTCATTCATCAAGTGCTTATTTACTTCCATTTTGCTGTGTTTATCGTTTATCAGTGCAGCTGTGACTTTAATTGATTCAAATAACAGTGATGTTACAGACTCCTTGCAGAGAAAGATAATGTAGCTCTTCAGCAGTTAAAATAGTTTATTGGTAAAATTTGTGGCTCAGTGCTGAAGTTTTAGTGTGATTGAATGTGTGAACTACAGTGAAGATGCATTAGTTTACAACACTTTTCATTTTTACTTATTTATTGTTTTAGTGTAGAGTCTGTTATTATTTGTGCAATGATCACCTACCAGCAATGTGAAGATGATTTTATGAATATATGAGCTCAACTGTCTGCTCTGTCTGTAGTTATCAATGATCTACAGTATTCAGTGTGTAATAAACAGCTGTTTCATTCAGTTCTGCTGAAATTCACTGCAGTCCCGTATCCAGATACACAGCCCTACTAGCAACCACACCATGTACCATAGCAACCACCTTGTGTACCTTGGCAACCACATAGCAGCAGCATAGCATCCACCCAAGTACCTTAACAACTGCATAGCAACCACCTTGTGTACCTTGGCAACAACATAGCAGCAGTCTAGCAACCACCCAAGTACCTTAGCAACTGCATAGCAACAGTTTGTTGACTGTCTGAATGTGTGTGTGTTTTCTAGTGTGGATCATGGAGGAGAATCCAGGATTACAGCAGGACTGAAGAAATGTACGTCTACAAACACACACACCCACACACACACACAGCTGTAGTGATTGTTGTTGTGTTATAAATGTGTCTGTTCTTGTGTTCAGATGCCTGTTTTCTCACACTGGATCCAAACACAGCACACAATAAACTCATTCTGTTTGAGGAGAACAGAAAGGTGACATGTGTGGATGAGTATCAGTCGTATCCTGATCATCCAGACAGATTTGATGAGTGGTATCAGGTGTTGTGTAGAGAGAGTGTGTGTGGACGCTGTTACTGGGAGATTGAGTGCAGTGGAGATTATCATGTGGATATATCAGTGTCATATAAGAGCATCAGCAGGAAGGGACGTGGTGATGACTGTTGGTTTGGACCTAATGATCAGTCCTGGAGTTTGATCTGCTCTCCTGACAGATACTCATTCAGACACAATAAGATACAGACTGTTCTCCCTGTGAAGCCCATCAGCAGTAGAATAGGAGTATATGTGGATGTGAGTGCAGGAACTCTGTCCTTCTACAGCGTCTCTGACACAATGAGTCTCATCCACACAGAACAGACCACATTCACTCAGCCGCTCTATCCTGGGTTTAGTGTTTATTATAAATCATCAGTGAAACTGTGTTGACGAATCAGAATAGACTGATGAGAGATTGTACCCATAATGCATTGAGCTGATGATGTTATTGAGTCTCTTCATGACATTAATACTGCAGCTCAACTTCTGTCACTCAAATAACAGAATAAATGTGTCAGAAATCACCATATAGACAGTAACATCAGTGTGTATTTTTTATTGTCATGTCTCATCAATCATTTGTTTTAGTGTCAAAATGTAAAAATGTCTGTTTTACAGAAATAATAAAACAATGAAAGCTGTATTAAATGATTATAAAATCTCTTAATAAGTGAAAGAAACTGTCAGAATAAATTTTAAAATATTTTCTGAATTTTATGTTTTAATCAGTATATTTATAGACAAAAATCATATTTTTTGTTTACTGTTTTTATTTACTTTGTTTTTTATGTTCTTATTTACTTTTTGTATATTGAATTGATAAGAACAAGTATTATATTATAGATATAATGCAAACGTTACTTCAGCTAACATATTTGTATCAACACTTTTAATTTAAATTATTTCAACTGCAATTATTGCAATTATAACAAATCAATAAATGTTATGATTATAATAATACTCCTGTGCTCTTAAATAAACAGTATGTATGAATGTATGTAATGCATTTATTAATAATAATAATAACAATAATAAATATTAATTTTATATAAGTAAAAAAAAAACTATGAATATTACAATAATCATATTGCCCTTAAAAAATAAAAGTCAGCATTTAATAATAAAATACAAATTTTAAATGTAAATTAAAACAGATATTTTAAAAAATAAAAAAAATGTGATTGCAATAATCATAATAACAAATACTGACTTATTATTACATAAATATTCAATATTGCAATAAAAAGATCCTTTATTGATTTGTTTAATTTTTGTAATTAAAATAAGAAAATTTAATAAATATAATTTTAAATGATATTTTTGTTATTATGATTATTTAAATGATAACATGTCTTATATTTGTTATAATTTAAATTGTAATAATAACCAAAATAACTGTAAAATAAAATGTCAGTATTATACACAATAATAATAATAATAATAATAGTCATTTAATTATTTTATTATAACAACAAAGAAATGTTATGATTGCAATAATCCATTCACACTGTAAAATAAAAAGGGAGTATTTAATAATAATCAAATTATAATTATATGTTTTAATTATTTAAATTATAACAGTTACTATTACAATAATCCTGTTGCACTGTAAAATAAAGTCAGTATTGTTGTTGTTGTTATTATTATATACTGACGTTTTCTTTACAGTACAATATAATTATTGCAGTAACTTTTTATTGTTTAAATATCATTTAAAAATAAAGTAAAACTATATTTTGTTATACAACCCCAAATCAGAAAAAGTTGGGACAGTATGGAAAACGCAAATAAAAAAAAGAAAGTAGTGATTTCTAAATTTACTTTGACTTGGATTTCATTGCAGACAATACAAGAGCACATTATTTAATGTGTTCCTCATGATTTTTATTTTTATTTTTCTCAAAATAAACACGTATGCCAATTTTGGTTCTTGCAACACATTTCAAAAAAAGTTGGAACAGTAAAGCATTTACCACTTTGTAATGTTGCCATTCCTTTTCACAACACTTAAAAGACGTTTAGGGACTGAAGACACCAAGTGATGAAGTGTTTCAGGTGTAACTTTGTCCCATTCTTCCTGCAAACAAGTCTTAAGGTGGGCAACAGTACGGGGTCTTCGTTGTCGCATTTTGCGCTTCAAAATGCGCCACACATTCTCTATTGGAGACAGGTCAGGGCTGCAGGCAGGCCAGTCAAGTACCTGTATCCTCTTCCTCCGCAGCCAGGACTTTGTAATGTGTGCAGAATGTGGTTTTGCGTTGTCTTGTTGAAATATGCATGGGCGTCCCTGGAAAAGATGTCCTCTTGAGGGCAGCATATTGTGCTCCAAGATCTCTATCTACTTTTCAGCATTAATGGTGCCATCACAGAAGTGCAAGTTACCTTTGCCAAGGGCACTGACACAACCCCATACCATGACAGACCCTGGCTTTTGGACTTGTTGCTGGTAACAGTCTGGATGATCATTTTCTTCTTTGGTCCGGAGCACACGGCGTCCATTTCTCCCAAAAAATACCTGAAATACTGATTTGTCTGACCACAGTACACGTTTCCACTGTGTGATGGTTCATCCCAGATGCCTCCGAGCCCAGAGAAGTCGACGGCGCTTCTGGACACTGTTAACATAGGGCTTCCTTTTGGCACAGTACAGTTTTAACTGGCATTTTTGGATGTAACTACGTATTGTGGTACTTGACAAAGGTTTGCCAAAGTAGTCCTGAGCCCATGTGGTGATATCGCTTATAGATGAATGACGATTCCTGATGCAGTGCCGCCTGAGGAATCGGAGACCACGGTTGGTCAGCTTAGGGTTGCGCCCTTGACCTTTATGCACTGAAATTCCTCCAGATTCCTTGAATCTTTTGATTATGTTATGTACCGTTGAAGGTGAAATATCCAAATGTCTTCCTATCTTTCTTTGATGAACATTGTTTTTAAATATTTCAATAATTTTCTCACGTATTTGTTGGCAAACTGGCGATCCTCGGCCCATCTTTGCTCCTAAAGGGCTAGACCTTTCTTGGATGCTGCTTTTGTACCAAATCACAATTACAATCACCTGTTGACATGACCTGTTTGAAATCACATCATTATTTAACCAATTTACCAGAATACTAGCCCTAAATTGTTCCTGTCCCAACCTTTTTTGGAATGTGTTGCAGGTCAGAATGACAGGAAAGGACGTATATTTACAAATGAAATGAAGTTGACCAGACAAAACATGACATATTTTGTGTTCATATTGTCTGCAATGAAATACAAGTCAAAGTCAATTTACTTTCATTTTTTATTTGCGTTTTCCATACTGTCCCAACTTTTTCTGATTTGGGGTTGTAATTAACAAAATATATATTTTTTTAAATATACCAATAAACAAATCAATAAAAAAACTTACTATTGCAGTAATCATATTGCACTTAAAAAAAAAAACAGTATTTAACAACAACAACAACAACAATGTATTATTATTTAAATAATAATGCAACATTATTTGGTACACTTAAAATGGTACAATTGCTGTAAAATAAAGTCAGTATTTTAATTTAATTATTATTGTTGTTATTATTATTAATGCATATTAAGTTTTTTAATATTATAATATTATAGCAATTTTAACATCTTTATGCTATAGTCTAATAAAATAAAAATCAGATTTTGGCTATTGTTATTAATACAGATTTTTTTTTTATTGAATAAATATTACAATAATATTATTGCAAAAATAACAGTTTTAATAGTTTTTTTTAAAAAATAATTATTTAAATAATAAATGTTATAATTAATTTATTGTTGATATTTTTGTTATGACTTGCAATCATAACATATTTATATGTCTTATAATGTTATAATTTAAATGACAATAATAGCTAAAAATATGAATTTTATTTTATTGTTAAATACTATTACAATAATCATATTGCACTGTGAAATAAAATGTCAGTATGTAATATAATAATAATAATAATAATAATAATAATAATAATAACCAAGATAATTATTTTATTTTGATTTATTATAACAATAAAGAAATGATTGCAGTAATCCCATGATACAAAATAAAAAATATTTAATAAAAACAAAATATTAATAATATTTTATTAATTAAATTATAACAGTTACTATTAGAATAATCCTGTTGCACTGCAAAATAATAGCAGTATTATTATTATTATTATTATTATTATTATTATATATGATAAATTAAAACAAAGTCAAATTAATATTTTGTTAGTAATAATAAAACTTTTTCAACAGATTTATAAACACTCCTCATTACAAATGTGGAAAGATGGTTTATATAATAATAATAATAATAATAATGACAAAATTAATTTTATTTTATTATGACACTGTAAGATTAAAAGTATTTAATAATAACCAACATATTCATTATATATATTTCATTATTTAAATTATAACAGTTACTATTACAATAATCCTGTTGCACTGTAAAATAATGTCAGTATTTATTATTATTATTATTATATACTGATCTTCTATTTGCAGTACAATGATTTCTTTAAGTAATAAAATTAACACAAAGTAAAATTAATATTTTGTTAATAATAAAAACACTTTTGTGTTCAACAGATTTATAAACGCTTCACACAAATGTGTGAAGATGGTTGATGTGTGTTGTGTTTTGAAATGCATGTTATAAACGACTCAAACTCTGTTCATTCATGGAATAAATTGATCTGAAATGTATTTGAAAAATATTTGTGAAGTTTATTTGTATTTGTAGAGTTTTTATTCACACATGTTGATCAGGACATTTGAATCACTGTGAAAAATCTTTTCAGATTTGCAAACGTGTACATTTATTTCTGCCTCACAAACACAAGAGTTTCATCTTGTCAAACTCTTCACTGCAGGAGCACAAATCCTGTTCTGTCAATCACAAATCAACAAACTCATTCACTCTTAGTTTTACTGCAGTCAATCTGATTCAAAACACATTCACACACCACAATCAAACAATGAGACGTCATGGACACAATTTGCACATCTGATAATCAACATGTGAATTCATACAATGAGAGTCACACACTTGTAGCATATTTTCTCACAAATACATTATTTTTCTTGGACATTTAGAACAAATTCCGCAAATAAATAAAGGTTTTTCTTTTCTGAAATCACTCACCATAATTCTTATGAATATAATGTAAGATGAGCCTTGTGAGCATTTACTGTGGTCAGATAGTGATGTTTACAGGAATACCATAGTAAAGTAAAGGGATGTGAGAGTTTACACTACAGTAGTCAGATTATAGTAGTTCATTGATGCAGTAATTATTTCTCTCACAGTGAATCACAGCTCAGCTGATCTCAGTGTGGGACAGTCCTGAAACTGGAGTCTTTGTCCCGTGTGCTGCAGTGAATCACAGAGCGACTTCATTCACATTTCATAAAGACTACAGTCATTTATAACATGTTTTTCATCCGTCATCACTGCAAATATGTGTTCACTTAATACAAAATCAATATTTGCGTAGTGTGAGAATAGTAATTCATCTCACTCCATGTGTCCTGCAGTGTCCCACTAAATCACGTCTGTTATGATTGCGTTATTTGATCTTACAGACACTCAAAAATTGAAATGATGTGTTTTCTAAAGGTTTTTCATCTAATGTTTCAGATCATGTGAGGGTTGTGTCTGACACTGAGATCTTAATAGTGAGATTTTGTGCAGTGATTTCGGACTGATTCTTCATCTCCAAACATCAGGAATGACTGAAAGACTGTTTGCTGGAGTTATTCTTGTATTTTATTTTAGTGTCTAATTCTTACAGACTTTGTCAAAATGGACAATCAGTTGATTTTGATGACAGGCTATAAAGTAAAAAGGTATAACTACAACACTGCAGTAATAACTTGGATGAAAATGGATGAAAATAAGATTGCATTTTGATTATGTGAATATTATTGCATCCACATATGGAAAACACAAATGAAAATACAATTTGCCATTTTTTTTAATAGTCCAGAATATCCTGCCATATTTATGTCCCGTCTGCTCCTTATTCTTCTATATATTTCATGTCTGTATTTGTGTGTGTGAGACTGACTGCACTGTGAGGAGATTCGTGATCTTCAAGGACTCTTCCGGTTCTTCTTTCCCAATCTGTTCCTCACATGATCCTTCTGCTCCATCATCTGCTCCAGCAGCGTCTGATCATCTGCATTCAGAGACAATACTGAGACGTCCCGCACCGCTCTGAACTCACTGCAGTTATTCAGGTGTTTGTTCTCCAGACAGAAGATCCAAACAAAGCGCCTGAAACAGACAACAGATTGTGATGATGGCTTACAACTTTTAACAGTGCTGCAGCTTTGCAGGTAGGTTTCTTGAAGCATCCTGGAGACTTTGTCACAGTTCTTCTGGATTTAGTCTGTCTGAGTTTGTTCTTTTTCTTCATGTCATTCCAGGAAGACTGGATGATGATGAGATCAGATCTCTGTGCAGAGCACTCGCTGTTGTCAGACTCCTTGTCCAAACAAAAATCTCACTGGATTATTACGATTAATGGCAAAATGAATGTTTGGAAATGTAATCTGATATTTCCTACTGACACACCACAGCAAAAGACCGACTTTAACTGACTTTAAACCATTTTTTAGCTGATGAAAATACTAGTGGCCTGAGACTTTTGCACAGTACTGTATATATCAGCATCTCAACAACACTGAAGCTGTAGCAATGAAAATCACTAACATGCTTAAAAACTCTGTAAAACAATGTTATTACACTTATTTTAAAATAATTTACTGTAAAAAAGAAAAAAAAATGCATCCTTGAATTAAAGTAATTTCTTAAAAATCATAATGACCCCACACATTTGAATTACTGTAAATATAATAACATTTCTCATTATAAACACAAAATAATACCAATTATTTTTTATTTTTTATTGCTTATTTTATTTTGTTTTCATTTTTTATTTTCATGTCATTTTATTTATTAAAATATGTAATACAATTCAATTAACAATAGGTAATAGAGGTAAAGGTCTTTTTACTTAACTGTTTTATTTAAAATTGATTAAAATATAAATAAACAAATACATAACCCCTCAAACAAAACAAGATAACATAAAAAATACAGAGAGGATAATAATAAAATCGAAGTATAAAGGAACTAAAGGGAACAGTTCGTCTGAGGGGAAAAGTTAGTTATTCTCATAACGGCCGCTTTCACATATGAAAGCCAATAAACTGTCATGAATTTTACAGACTGACTGAATTTTTCAGTAATCCACTACATTTACTTATCACATAAACTGTCTTTCCGTCTTTTTTTGTGCTACCTCCGTCTCCACCGTACACTGTTGTGTCGTTGCCGTTAAATGCCGTTATGCCGTGACGTCATATACTCTGAAGGAGTATCAATAGCCCTCAGAGAAGCTATATCGTTTCAAGTTATGTCTGCCATGTTGTCATTAATTTAAAATAAATTAATGATACAGATATCATCATTATCTTCCCTTTGTTTGAAAATTACCGCAGTCTCATAGGCTTGGCTGTGAACGCGCAGGCTGCCCCTCTCTTACACCCTGGCGCGGGCATTTGGAGAGACAGAAAAGACTCGCCATACGTCATTTAATAATAATAATAATTATTATTATTATTATTATTATTATTATTTCAATAATAAATCTTACTGACTAAATGGCTTGGGGAGGGGGGTTGTAAAGTCTCAACAAATGTGTTGATCTATGCAGTCTCATTTCATTAGTGCATTTCAGCTTTTATTGTGTCATTAATCAGAGCCTTTTTGTGATATTTTTTCATACAATGAAAATGATTATGATCTTCTGTCTTTTTTTCAATGTCAACTGCCATCTGACTTGTAAGTGATCAATAGCAGTCATCCTGCATTTCTGATTTGTCCTAATGATTAGTCAATAATGATCAATAAAAAACAAAGAACATCTTGATTCCTGCATGTCAGACAACTGACAGTCAGTAGTTGAGTTTAGATCAAGTAAAGCTACCTCATGCAGCACGTCAGAGTCATCAGTGTCTTAAAAAAAAGAACAATGAAATGAAAACTAAATCTTGTTTTTCTTTCTCCCCTCTGCTTGTGTCTCAACAGCTGCTAAATACGCCCCAAAGGCACTTTTAGGAGCCACAGAAAACATCAAATCTTTGGCTTTGTAAGTATATATTTTAACTGACAACTTCTCAGTTTTTGGGCTTAGAACAATTAAGGCTATACATCATGCAGCAAGTCAGAGTCATCACTGTCTTAAAAAAAAAAAAAAGACATTAAACTTCCTGTATCATCATTTTAAATATAACATGTTTGTAATGTTGGTTTGTAAATAACTGTCCTTTAATTGTAATGACTAGTTATTATTAAAATTATTCTGCACATATCAGTACAGGCCTATGTAATACCACCCAAACACTATAAAAATCACAGTAACTCATGAGAATTAGCTCTGATAATATTCTTTTTAATTGTTGAACATTTTCTTTTAACAAGTTCAAATTACAAATCTCGACTTCTAGGATGCACTAGCTGAAAAAAGGGCATCACTACAGTCCCCTAGGGACTTTGTATCATGGCAAAACATACACATACTGAAAAGCAAAAGAGGCCTTACAAAAAAATAAATACAATAAAAATAAAAATAAAATAATTCAGTAAAAATTAGTTTGTGTTGTTGTGTTAAATTTTTAGTAATTTTAAAGTTAAGCTCTCCGATGAGAAACCCAAGGAGGGAATTCAGGCTAATGCTTTTTCTTTGCACCCTCTTTCCAAAATTCCACCTGATCTGTGACTGTCAATGCATTTGGTTCCACAAAGGTTGATTGTCTGAATGAACCTGCAAGCACAAGAGACATAAAAAACATTATTTTTTAAAGCAGTGTTTACAGAATTTGCCTCAACTGTCAAACTTGGTGCTGTATGCATTTAATAAAATAAAATGACGTTAATAAAATTTGTTATACCTTATATAGTATCTGAACGCAACTACAAGAAAGGTACACAATCAGTTGATAATCCATCACATTTGAGCACATTCGAGCTCCACTGTAACTCTTCACAAGTTCTAAATTGTCCTTTCATCATCCTTTCACCCATGAAATCACGATTGCTGCAGCTGAATAAACAGAAGATTTAACTGTTTTCACTGATTTAATGTAACTAATAAACACACGACTACGACAATATATGGTTCACCTGAGTTCTTATTATTATCATTTTCATTATAATAAAGTATATTTATAATACAATGCCTTTATCACTGGTTAGAATACTATGAAATATGTTGTGTGAATATCTTATTCTGTGTAAGAAGCCACATCATCTCACAGAAGGATTTATTTCAAACACTCGACTGACGTTATGAAGTGAGTTTGGAGTAAAAACATGTTATTAAATCTGGTATTTTCACATGCTTTTAGATAGTACTACCTACACAGAGCTGTAGTTCACTGAGAAGCTGCGCAAACAGCTGTCATTATCGCGACAATTTCTTTCTATTTCAAAATTTCGCAATAATATTGTCTATGATTTTTTTGCGTAACCTATCAGTGAACTACAGCTCTGTGTAGTAATTGCTGCTCCATCTGAAAGCAGGTGATGGAGATTTACTGCTGATTACAGAACCGGCTTTACTGACAAAATGCGCATGGAAATCGTGTTCGATTAATTGTGCAGCCCTAATTTACAGTGTGTTCTTCTACTGTATGATTTAGTCTATTAATATGCATTAAAAATGACCACATTATATCATTTCATGTTGTTAATCAAATCAGTATCACATGAAGAGTGCCATTTTTTTTCATAAAAACTGACGTTTTTGTGTATTATAGAAATCAGTTTGTCAACAAAAAAGTAGAAAAAAATGCATTTAACAAATATAACATGAAATTGCATTGCAATAACAAATTGAAATTTGCATAAATATTTTCAAGGTGAAAAAAAAATCTAAACATTTTGACTACATGATGGCAAAAACATTTTTTATTTTTTATTTAAGTCACTAACACAATAATTGGTTTTGAAGCATGAATTAATTGTCTTGAGTGAGTTACTAACCTTTGATGTTTCAGCAAACAGTTTTGACAGTTGCACTTACAGTGTAGAAATGGTTAAAACCCATATCCTAAATCAATTGAGAAAAACTGTAACACACTTTAACATTTGGTAAGGACTCTACTGTAACACTGTGTCTACACCGGATGCGAGTGGCGAGGTGCGACAAAATACTATAGAACTCATTATAATCAGTGATGCTGTCTACACTGGATGCAGTGTAGCGCAACACAACAAATCCCCGACAGTAAACTGCTGCCACGTTCTATTGATGACATACTGACACAAATTTCAAATGATTTTCAAAGGTCGCTTTGTCACATCCAGCGTAGACAAACTTTAGCTGTTGAGGCGCGGCGCAACACAACACTGTCGCGTCCTTTGTAGACACGGTGTAATGTCAATGATTTTGAGTAACACATTACTATTCTTTCTTTAATTTATTAGATTTTGCATTGTCCTCCACCGCCGCCGTCTTTTGTTTCACGGTAAGTAATTTTCTTTAGCTTTATTTAAAGGGATATTCACCCAAACATTTTAATTTGTGGTTAACTTGCATCCAAGGTGCAGGTGACTTTTTTCTTCAATAGAACATTACAGAAGATTTTTGTCTTTACCTGTGATGTTTGGTACGGTATGCAAAGCAAATCAACAGCTACCATCAATTTGAGAATCAGAAAAAAGATACATTTAGGTCTTATGAAGCAAAATGATCAAACTGAACATTATTTACAACATCATTACATTTAATCCACAGCCTCGGTAAACAATCACGACAATCTGTAGCGTAAGCATCCTGTTGCATATAATGACATATGCGCAGACAAACTCACATGTGACCTTGCACTGTATGTTTATAATAGATAGAGGATGCGTGTGTTGTATTCTTCATCAAAATGGTACTTGTGCTTATCCTGGATGTTGCAACCTATATAAAAGACTAAAATTACATTCTTATGCACAACGTGCAACCTATTGTGCATTATGGAAAAAACACACGATGCACCATCAACAAGTGTATTATTGTCAAAGAAAAATGCAACAAAATGATAGAAGGTACAATATGTTCCTGTTGCATATACACATGAGTGCAGGGGCAGATGAAACCCCTAACCAGAGTCTTAAAAGGACAAACAGCCAGACAATTACAAATGTAAATCAGGAAAACTGATTTCACAGATTCCCCATATACGTTTGATACATGGTTATGAATGCACTGGGGATCATTTGCTAAGGCTGAATATTAAAGATAAAAAAATATTGCAAATAATGTTTAGTTTCTTGCACAGACCTCAAGGATTGCCAGGAGACACAGGTATTCTTTTTTTTTTTGCCTGTATATACTTACTAACCCTCAAAGTGATGGTAGCCATTGACTTGCATTTTATGAATCACTAAGGACCACGGTTTCAGCTAAAAATCTACTTTACTGTTGTACTGAAAAAAAAAAAGATACACTGCATCTTGGATGGACTGACGGTGAAAAAATAAACAATGCCATTAAACATGGCCTCAGTAATGTTTATTTCATTTTTTTATTATTCATATTGTTTTTCAATTTTCTGACACAAGTTTGTGGTTAATGTTAGAGATCATACAAAAGAATCATCTTTTCAGTCAGCTAACTCACATTAAAGAGACAAGCAAGCAAAAGTTACGTTTCTATGTTTAACTGAAGATTACTTAAACTAATTTAGATTGTGTACTTACCAGTGGATGTGAACACTGTTGTGATGGCAATCTCTGGCCACCCTAGGCCACACCCTGAAAAAAGGCTCCAAAAGGCAAGGGGGGGCGGAGAGAAACTGTTTAGGAAAACTCTCACTCTGTGATTCGTATTAGTTTGCAATTAACATTACAAGTAAATATATCTGAAAAAGTTAAAATTTTACATAAAATAATAATGTATAATTTTTCATCAATACAGACCCGTTAGCCTCTCAGCCGTATGCACCCAGTCCCCCAACCACTTGCTTGTCCAATAAAAATTGATGTAATTTTAAAGCTTAGAAACATTGCTTTATGATTATTATATTTTGTGAATATAAGGAATAAGTCTAAGCATAATCAAATTCTTTTAACCCTCTGGTGTTGTTCGGTCATTAAAAAAAAAAAAAAAAAGTGTTATGAAATTATAAAAATCGCTACTTAATTACTTAATTTAAATCGTTTAGATGTAAATATCATTTAGCAACCTGGGGGGAAAAAACATTACTTAAAGGAAATATCGTACATTCATTTTTAAAAAAAATGAAGTTGTAATATGATCACTTGACCGCAAACAACGCATTTGTACACAATACGAATATATTTTCATTTTTTTTATTATTATTACTAAACCACAGCAAATAGATATTTAGAACAGGTGAACTCTATTCTAATGAGCCCACAAAACACTATACGATGTCTTGACCAGCTTAATATTGATCCTGAAATAATCCTCATGGCTGAAGCTATAGAACTCCCTACCACTAGTTACAGTAGCCCGTTGACAACTTTAGCGTTGTCCACTTGTGATCGGATCGTCAAAAACACATCTTAATACCGGGTGTAAACAGGGCCTAAAACATTCTCAATACTTGAATGTAATAAGAACGTAGAAAATGCTTACCTGTCGCAGCACTGTAATATATTAAATTATTACGTCGCATTAGGTACTGACTTGCGTCAATAAATCAGACAGATGAACGTTCCTGGGATTTTTTTCTTCACTATTTTAATGGTGGATGAAACACCATTGGTATATACCACCACCTAACGGAATAACTGTTAACATCAAGACAACTATGCACATACCTAAGAACACAGTCCAAGTTTTCCAGATGAGAAAACTCAAAATTCCAACAGCTTCCTCGGGGAAACGGTAGCAAGTCCAAACCTGTCCTGGCTAAACCTGTGTCCTTTCATGACAAAATGGCAACCACTGTGCAAAATATAAATGAGTGCAGATAAAACCATTATTTTCTCCCTGTTTGTAAAACTCTATGTATATACTATACATGTTTGTTAATTATGTTATGCGTTACTACATATTATCATACAAACATGCTTTATACAATAAAAAATTATATCCGCCAATATGATTTGGGTTGGATTCTTCTTTATAACGACTTTTTTTTTTTTTTTTTTTTGAATCAGAGGCAAACATGTCGAAGGAAGAATTGTGTTCGATGAACAAGAATGCCCTGCAAGAACAGATGAAGCTTTCAGTAAAGCAGAATACACCAAACCAGTGTTAGCCCTTTAATTGCTGCAGGGATACCGTGTGTAAGTGGAGTTGTTCTGGATTACATGCACATGGTCATTTTAGGAGTAATCAGGCACCTCTTGTCATTCCTCACTCGTGGCCCAAAACACTGCCGTTTGTCATTGAGGCAAAGGGATGAAATATCCCATAAACTACATGAGCTAAGAGGAAAAATGCCAAGTGAGTTTGCACGGCAACCCCGGGGTTTGAATGAACTGGACCGGTGGAAGGCTACCGAGCTACCTCAGTTTCTGTTATACACAGGACCTGTGGTCCTAAAAAATGTGTTACCTCCTGAGAGGTACAAACATTTCCTGTCACTGACAGTGGCGTTGTCCATAATGCTGGAGCCTGATGACAGAACTCGTAATGCCTACCTGCAGTTTGCTCAAGAACACATGAAGCACTTCGTTACATCCAGTGCTGCCCTGTATGGCAGGTGTTTTCCAGTGCACAATGTACACAGACTAGTGCACCTTCACGAAGATGTGAGGCACTTCAATCGGTCACTGAATGAAATCAGTTGTTTTCCTTTTGAAAACTACCTGCAAAAAATCAAGAAATGTGTGAGAAGTGGAAAAAGTCCCCTGGAACAGGTCATCCGGCGTCTGTCAGAAATTGAACATGCAGGAGTAAACAAGAGCGAAACACAACCTGACAAACAGCCTGTGTTTGTTTCTGTGAAAGAAAAAGACTGTTGCTTTCTCCTGAAAGATGACAGATATGCTTTCATTTGAGAAAAAAATGCAGACAGGACTTTTGTGTGTGAAATTCTAAACCAGCGCCACACTTCAGCATTATTCCATCAACCATGCAGCTCAAAACTTATAAACATAGTCTGCACAGAAAATGGGCAGGGCAGGATGAAAAGAGACCTCCTGCTTCAAACCGATCTCATCCGCAAAGTGGCTTGCCTTCCACAAGAAAATGGGGCTTGTCCTCATACCCCTACACCATGGCATGGAGCACAAATCTTAAAGGTTAAATTTAGTCTTATCTTCGTTTTAATTAATTGTAGAAGAGTACACCATTAATGATTATAATAATGTCAGATGTTACTGTTGTTTAATTAGTAGAATAGGGTGCTAGCAATGCCACTAATCATGGGGTTGATTCTTATGGACCACACATACAGATGTATACTTTCTCAAATGCTACAAGTTGATATGGATATGGGCTTATGCTAAATGAAAATGTAATATACATCTTAAAGTAACAAGCATATACTGTCTTTTGCAGGCCATGTATTCCAGGGCTGTTTGGGTGGAAAATGGAAGGGAAATGGAGGGTACAGTTCCTGATAATTGGATAGACATGAATAAAAAAACAGTTAGATGGCCAAATACTAGAGTAAAAAAATCATTCAAGATAAAAAAGGACCCCAAAGATGACTGGCTGACGTTCCCATTTGTTTAGTACATTATTAGTATATTTATTACAGTTATTACAATGTTTATTACACTATATAATTGTATATAACTAGATAACATTCGTGACTGTGAAAACTATAGCCTGACCAGCCATGCTGAGGAGGAGGAGGAGGTAGTGGTTAGGGGCAAGAGGAAAAGAGCTAAAAGAGCTTTTGATGATTATGTTGTTGGTACGTGGAACATGGAAATGTATTAATTTAACACAATTTTTAACCATTTATGTTAAAAAAAAATATATATATATAACACACAATAATTTCTGGGGAAAAAAAGAAAAAGATTGTAGGGACCTATTGTTTAAAATGTTGAAATTGAGAATTTTGGGACTTCTTTTTTCACTGAAATAAATGTTTTCGTTATAACACAGAGAGTACAGTACAGAATAAAAAGTACCGTTGGGTACCGGGTACCGGCACCAGGCCCTCAAAGCTGTAAACCTAGGGGAAACACTGTCTTTGGGTTTGACCGCAAAGCTGACTTGTTGCCGATATATAAATATAAATATATACCAATATTTTCCCAGTACTGGTATATTGTGCAAACCATATCCAAATTAATCTACTGTTACATACCTGTACCATTTACCTTTTCCCCTGCTGTAGTGTTTCTTGACTGGTTGAAGCAATGTTGTCCTGGTATTTGGAATTTGGTTTCACCATTCTTTTGGATGGGGGCTTCCACTCTTCTCCCACTTCTGCATCCTCCTGCATCGCCTGTAGGTATGACTCCAAGTATGATGCTCTCTCTGTAACAGTTAAATAACATTAATTCTGAAATATACAAATGCTAAAAGAACAGGTTAAATTATTACAGAATAAACCTTTACGGATAATTTACCCAAAATGACAATTAGGTCATGGACTTAATTTGGACCCTGGGGGCTGTTTTATAAAGTGTGTTAAGAAAAGTGGGGATTTCAGTCCAAATTCTGACTTGAAATTAGTTAACAAATTAATCAGGGTTAAAGCGGTTTTATAAAGGACAGTTTACGCAATAACAGTGAATATATTTGTGCTGTTTAATGCATTTAAGACCTTACGTCTTCCTCATGCATTAATGACATGTTCCATATATATTATCCATCTGTACATGTTAGAAATTCATGCACATATATCCATTTTGCTGTCATGAGTGGACGACCTCCGCTTCTCGCCAAACAGACATAGCAGCCAATACAACGTATGAACGAATCTCTGGAGTCTTTGATCCAAATGTTTATATTAAATATCCGTTAAAAATAAACGAATCGTTCATAATCGACCCTTTATAAAATCTGTGCCGTTTTTCACAAATCCTCTATCATTTATTCCCTGAACAACTGAAATGCTATACATAACATTAGCATAGGACAATTCTGTTTAACTTTCATATCTACGGCGCACACACAATTGGCCGCGATAATTTATAATTCTCCTTTTATGGTCCGAAAAGTAAAGTAATAGTTTACATTAATACTTAAAGAGAAACAGTAGTTACTAAAAATAGAAACTTACCTGCAACTTTGATGATTTTGGCAGTGTAAGTCAGCCAGCCACCTTTTGGTTTTTTACCCTCGGCCCACTCCACGACATATATGCCATCGCTCTTATCCAACCCATCTAAGTAATCTTTACAAATGAAATTCAGAATATTCTCGGTCATCACAACACTGTATGTTCCAGAGTCCCTACCATCCAACCATTCAACGAGGGCGAACATCTCGAAACGTCTCGATGTCTGTTTGACTGCCTCAGGAATAGTGACAAGGAGCGGGAAAGCACCGAAAGTCAGTTGAAAGTCAGGTGCTTTGCATATAACCATATATGGCAATAAATATAGCAACATACACATAATTGGTGGATTTGCAGATGGCAGTTTGACCAATCACATGACTCCTACTGAGCACACTGAGATACGTATACGTTACAATGCATATATGGACATACCATGTAAATAAAGTTCAAATGAAAAAATATAAAAAGTATCTGAATGAAAAGTACATTGTCCCCAAACGCACAGAGAGCAGATGGAACGGTAAGTCAATTTATTTATTTAAGATTATTTATGTATGTTGACTGAATGAATCTCAACTGTACTGGCCTTTTCACCAATTATTTTGCCACAAAGTGGTTTCAGATTAAGTAGAACTTTTGCGCCTTAGAATTTGGATGCTCATTCTGTGTGCAGAAAGGAGTCGTGGTAGAAAAAGGACAAGGCAAAACAAGGGTTTACCCTTTCGAAACAAAGTGTGACTTTGAAGTCACACTCAAACCATCAATTTTGCTGAAAGGGCATTGTAGACGTCCACACCTGTAATGTAATGTTAAAGGGCCATCAGTACTTTCATTGTTACCAGGCTTTGACATCATAAATGGCTGCATTCCAGACTACATGCATTGTGTCCTACTTGGTGTTGCCAGGGCCTATGCTAACCTGTGGTTCTGTGGTAAAAATAGTGGAAAGCCATGGTATGTTGGAAAGTCTGTCTCAGAAGTGGACAATAGACTATGCAGCATTCAACCACCCCGCGGTGTTTCTAGAATCCCTCGATCTGTGACCGAAAGGCACTTTTGGAAAGCACGTGAGTGGTACATGTGGTTGTTCTTCTACAGTGTACCTGTGTTAAAAGGCACACTCCCTGAAAGGTTCCTTGTCCACTGGGCAAAACTTTTGATGCTGGGATGCTGGTTAGGTATGTTTTGATGCTGGTTTAAGCTGGTCCTTAGCTGGTTTATGCTGGTCATGTTGCTGGTCAAGGACCAGCATAGACCAGCAAAGGACCAGCTTAAACCAGCATCAAAACATACCTAACCAGCATATGCTGTTTTTTTTTCACCAGGGATGAACGGTGTTGCTTTGCTTTTCCTTTTTTGCTGCTTTTCCTCTCAGAATCTATTACTTCAGAAGAGATCACCAAGGCTGAAAAACTGCTTAATGCATTTGTGCAGGAAGCGGAAGGACTTTATGGTGTTTGTAATATGACATTCAATATTCATCTCTGTCTGCATTTGGCCCAAAGTGTTAAAGACTGGGGGCCACTCTGGACTCACTCCGCTTTTGCTTTTGAAAACTACAACTGAGAATTGCTTGAGATGGTTAAGAGCACGCAGGGTGTAACTTTACAGATTTGCAAAACCTTTCTGCTAGAAAAGGCGCTTCCAGTCTATGGCAAATCTCTGATGAGTGATGGCCCCTTTGAGGTCAAAGACACATTTGAGATGTTAACTATACCTAAGAAGACAGTTCAAATGGCAGAACAGTTTGAAGAAGTCACTGCACTTGGCAGACCACAAAGGAAATTGCTAGAACATGATGACTATCTGGCACTTCACAGTCTTCTGCACACTTTTAAGAAACACATTGTCAACTACTATGACAGAGTAGTAGTTGATGGTGAAATAATACATGCAGAGAGTTGTGCCAGGGAGATGAAGAGAAACTCTCACAACTCTCACACTTCTTAGTGAGAAGGTTTATCTTTGCAGATTTAGGGACCGGTGGCATGTGCTGTGCTATTGGCAACTATTTTCAGAAGCAAAAGCATTGTTTTTTCTCATCCTTAAGCAACCCATGCCATTTTGTTGCTGTTGATAAAACTGTTGGCCATCTAACAGCCATTCCTGCCAGCAAGATGAAACAGAAGAGTTTATTTGTGTGTCTACACAAATAAGAGTAGACTACATTTTCAAATTTCTCAATCGGCTACTTAATAGACCAACATCAAAGGATATGCAGTGCTGCTGCTGCAGAAAGAAAGAAAGATAGAAAGAAAAAAGGAAAGAAAGAAAAAGAATGACATTTCTAGATAAAATTCAACATTGTTCGATTTCAAATGTAAATATTATCACTTTTATTATCACAATTCTGTTTCTAAAGCCATAAATGTGGAATGTAAGATTTCCCAGGGAAACTGCACAAAAAATGCAAATGTAACCTCCTGGAATGCTTTTTTTTTTTTTTTTTACCAGGGGACCTCCTTGTATACAATTGGACTAGTTTTGGGGAGCAATGAAGCACACACACACGCACTGTAATGCCAAGCCAGCAGAGGGAGCCATCACCCGAATACTGACTGCACGCTCCCTCTGCTGCTTCTACTGCCACTTCCTGTTTGGCAGTACTTAAAGACTCAACATGTGCTCACACCTTCGCGAAGTATTGCCAGTTTACCTGCCTTACCGAGCGTTTTCTGATTATCCTGATTTGTTTACACATGTATGATTCTGCTTTGTTTTCTGACTACCGTTTTCTTGGATTTCCCCTATTGGATTGTTTGCCTGTGTGGACTGATATTACGGTTTGACATTATTGCCTGGTTTCTCACTACGTTTATCGGATTACCCCTGGACTGTCGAAAGATCGGACTGCTTTCTGGTTACCGACCCACTGCCTGGTTACACGTGTATGTTTTCTGTGCTTTGCAATAAACTTCCGCATATGGATTCTAACGCCGCCTCAGCGTCCTCGTTACAGAATACTTCGCCGCCCTTGAATCCAGTGGAGGTTTCCAACTTGCAAGCGGCGTTCGCTTACCAAAGCGAACTGTTAAAGAGTTATCAGGAACAGCTCACGAAACTTCAATCGGTCAACGAACACCTGACGCACTACGTTCGATCTCTTCCTCCTCCCATGCCGTCAACGGTAAGCTTTGCCCTTCCTAACAAGTTTGATGGTACGGCTGAGCAATGTAAAGGATTTGTTCGTCAGGTAAAGCTGTATTTTGATTACCAACAAGACCGATTTGAGTCCGAGGAGAAGAGATGTGCATTTCTCATGACTCTGCTCACTGGAAAAGCTCTCGATTGGGCTTCGGCGGTGTGGGACGCCGATCCCCAACTCAAAAAATCTGTTGAATATTTCCTGTTACAAATTCGTGAAGTGTTCGAATATCCCGCTGGGGGCAGGGATATTTCGACACAAATCATTCATGCAAAACAAGGTAACCGTACAGCAGCAGATTATGCGATTGAGTTTCGTACTCTGGCAGCCCAGAGTGGATGGAATGATGTTTCTCTTAAAGCTATATTCTACTACAGTTTGAACATCGATCTTCAAACCGAGCTTGCCTGCCGGCGAGAGAATGCATCATTTTCGGAACTCATCAACCTCGCAATCAAGATCGACAATCTCATGAGACAGTCACCCAAGCATCGCACAAACAAGGGCAACCGTCACGTTCCCACAGGCTCTGATTCCACAACAGAACAAACACCGTCCGAACCCATGCAACTCAACGCCTCAAGATTGACAGAAGAGGAACGGGTTAGACGTCGTGTTAACCGTTTGTGCTTCTACTGCAGTGGACCAGGCCACCGTATCAGCGGATGCCCACTCAAATCCAAGACTTCCTCAGGGGTAAATATCCAAAACCTTTCCATACTACAGTACAAATCTCTGACATTACCGGTTACCATAAGAATTGATACTCTCTCTCTCGATCTCACAGCGATGATTGACTCTGGGGCTGCACTGAATCTCATTAACAAGGATATCGTCAAGAAATATAACATCCCCACTCAACCATGCATACCACCCATTCAGATCAAGGCCATTAACGACACCCTCATCGACCACGGCATCCACCATCAAACCAAAACCATAACTCTACGGATTGGTCTGCTTCACCAGGAAAGTGTTACCTTGTATGTGGTCGATTCACCCAAGTACGAGGTCATCCTTGGATTCCCCTGGCTCTCTATCCATGATCCTGACATCTCCTGGTTCCAAGGGGAATTGACTCACTGGTCCCCATTCTGCAAGAAGAACTGTCTCCTCGTTCAACCACAGCCATGTCTCACCACAAGCATTGAGAGCCCTGACACCAAGGTAAAGATTACCATTCCCAGTCACTATCAAGATTTGTCAGAAGTTTTCAGTAAGGTTAAAGCTACACAACTTCCTCCACATCGTCCCTGGGACTGTGCTATTGATTTACTACTCAATGCCATGCCACCCAGAAGTAAAGTTTACCCATTATCACGAATGGAGGACCAGGCTATGGAGGACTACATCGAGGAGGCACTTGAATCAGGTTTCATCCGGGTATCTACATCCCCTGCAGCAGCTGGCTTCTTCTTCGTAAACAAGAAGGATGGTGGACTACGGCCTTGCATTGACTACAGAGGACTTAACAATGTCACAGTAAAATTCCGTTACCCTTTGCCTCTAGTTCCCCCAGCTTTAGAACAATTGCGGGAGGCCACCATTTACACCAAACTTGACTTGCGAAGCGCATACAATCTCATCAGGATCAAGGAGGGTGATGAGTGGAAGACTGCATTTCTCACCACTAGGGGGCACTATGAGTACCAGGTAATGCCGTATGGGTTGGCCAACGCCCCAGCTGTCTTCCAATCCTTCATAAACGAGATTTTCAAGGACTTCATGAACAAGTTTGTAATCGCCTATATTGACGACATTCTGATTTATTCCAAGACAGAAGCAGAACACGTATCCCATGTGCGTGCTGTACTATCTCACCTACTGGACAACCAATTGTACGTCAAGGCTGAGAAGTGTGAGTTTCACGTCCACCAGACATCCTTCCTAGGATACCAGGTCAGCCACCAGGGGGTCAAGATGGATTCCAGCAAAATCCAGGCAGTTACGGAATGGCCTCAACCATCCACCATCAAGGAGCTCCAAAGATTCCTGGGCTTCGCTAACTTTTACCGCCGATTCATCCGTAACTATAGTACCATTGCTGCTCCACTCACATCCCTGCTAAAGAACAAACTCAAGAAGCTCTGCTGGACCGAAGGCGCAGATCGGGCATTCTCCATGCTCAAAGCAAGCTTCACTTCCGCCCCTATCTTGAAACACCCTGATCCCGAATTGCCGTTTGTCGTGCAGGTGGATGCTTCGGACTGCGGTATCGGAGCCATCCTGTCCCAACGTCATGGCCAGCCAGGCAAACTTAATCCCTGCGCCTTCTACTCTAGAAAACTCACCAGCGCGGAGCGGAACTATGATGTGGGTAACAAGGAGTTGCTATCCATGAAGGCCGCTATTGAGGAGTGGCGGCACTGGCTTGAGGGCGCCAAACACCCGTTCCAGGTTATCACCGACCACAAGAATCTTGAGTATATCAAGGGTGCTAAGAGGCTGAATCCTCGCCAGGCTCGTTGGGCCCTCTTCTTCACTCGATTTAACTTCACAGTCACTTATCGACCTGGAAGCAAGAATAGTAAGGCAGACGCTCTCTCCCGACAACATGATCCTCACATGGATCTTCTCACACCAGAACCCATTCTTCCACCCACTGTCATTCTGGCTTCCATCTCATGGGATATCATGGAAGAGATTCAGCGACGACCCTGGTCCCACCTTTCCATAGATTTTGTCACGGATCTGCCACCTTCCCAAGAATTCACGACCATTCTGGTAATCATAGATCGTTTCTCCAAATCCTGCCGTCTCATTCTATTAAAAGGTTTACCCACATCCATGGAAACAGCCCTAGCCCTTTTCAACCATGTCTTCCGTGTGTATGGTCTACCTGAGGATATTGTAAGTGACAGAGGAACACAGTTCACTTCACAGGTCTGGAAGGCTTTCTGCAAACAGCTCGACATCAACGTCAGCCTCACCTCAGGTTACCATCCACAGAGTAATGGGCAGGTTGAAAGATTAAATCAGGAGATCGGACGATACCTGCGTACATACTGCAGCAGAGAACAGCACAGATGGTCAGAGTTCCTTCCCTGGGCCGAATATGCCCAGAACTCACTCACCCATTCTTCTACAGGCCTCACCCCCTTTCAGTGTGTCCTGGGGTTTCAGCCCCCTATGTTCCCGTGGTCTGGTGAACCTTCTTCGGTACCAGCTGTTGATGATTGGATTAAGCGTAGTGAGAGGGTGTGGGACAGTGCTCATGTGCGTCTCCAGCGGGCTGTAAGGAATCAGGAGATCCAGGCCAACAGACGCCGCCTTCCACACCCTCCCTACCAACCTGGACAGCGGGTCTGGCTCTCTACAAGGGACATCAAGCTGCGGCTGCCCAGCAGGAAGCTCAGCCCAAGGTACGTAGGTCCATTTAAGATTCTGAAAAGAATTAATGAAGTAACCTACCAGCTTGAGCTTCCTCCTAACTACCGTATCTCTCCCTCTTTCCATGTGTCTCTTCTCAAACCGGTCCACCTGGAGGCTGACCCCGGCCAGATGGCCCCAGAACTGCCGCCACCCCTGGAAGTGGACGGCTTACCCGCCTATCAGGTGAGGGAGTTGCTGGACTCTCGGCGCAGAGGGGGTCAGCTCCAATATTTGGTGGACTGGGAGGGCTATGGACCTGAGGAGAGGTCATGGGTAGCCGCCAATGACATTCTGGATCCGTCCCTCACGGAGGAGTTCCACCGAGCCAGACCCGATCGTCCAGCACCACGACCACGGGGACGACCTCGCCGAGCTCCAGGAGTCGCTCCTAGAGGGAGGGGTACTGTAATGCCAAGCCAGCAGAGGGAGCCATCACCCGAATACTGACTGCACGCTCCCTCTGCTGCTTCTACTGCCACTTCCTGTTTGGCAGTACTTAAGGACTCACCATGTGCTCACACCTTCGCGAAGTATTGCCAGTTTACCTGCCTTACCGAGCGTTTTCTGATTATCCTGATTTGTTTACACATGTATGATTCTGCTTTGTTTTCTGACTACCGTTTTCTTGGATTTCCCCTATTGGATTGTTTGCCTGTGTGGACTGATATTACGGTTTGACATTATTGCCTGGTTTCTCACTACGTTTATCGGATTACCCCTGGACTGTCGAAAGATCGGACTGCTTTCTGGTTACCGACCCACTGCCTGGTTACACGTGTATGTTTTCTGTGCTTTGCAATAAACTTCCGCATATGGATTCTAACGCCGCCTCAGCGTCCTCATTACACGCACACACACACATATATATACATATAGCAAAACCCACTTTTCACACTTTCATTCACCCACTAAAAATTATATATTTACACATGCAACATGAAGATACATTTTTTAGTTAGGAATTTTATGCATTTGGAAAATATATTTTTAAAATATATTTCAATATATTCAACAATGTTTCACATGTATGTGAATATTTTGCACTTCCATATGGGTATGAACTTTCACTGACTTAATCCATAAGCATTTCTTTCATTACGGGTTTATAAAGGGAGGAAAATCTTTAACGTATATGTAAATGACAACCAAAGTCAAATCCCTAGGAGCTTGTGAACAGTTGTGTAGTATTTTAAAATCATGGGTTTTGTAAAGTCATAATTTTGTTATAATCCTATTTTGATCTGTTTACTATTTGCAATAGTTACTATTTGCATTTCATAGTGTGATTTTTGGTGAATTGTAGTTACTAGGGTAAGTTTTATCCTAAAACATCATTGTAATTACTAATTATGATATTATGGAAAACACTAGAGTTGGGGTACTCGGACTCGTACTCGGACTCGAGTACAATTTTTACGCGACTCGGACTTGTCACGGACTCGGATGCATTTTTACTCGGACTTGACTCGGACTCGAGCCTTTCGGACACGGAAAATATCCCGAGTCTGTCCGAGTCCAGAGACAGTTGACAGAAATGTCACTGACTGGATGCATTATCACGAAAGTCTTGTCCAGTAGCTACTTGAAAGCCGACGGGTTTATGTGCACACACACTCAAAGTGCGATCACAGAACGCGCCTCTCAGTCAGTGTGCGAATGTCGAGTTCTCTTTCGCTTCTAATAGGTTCTGTTATTGCTACACACATGCTCGTATTGGAGACTATTCATGTAAATGAAGTCGGTTTTGTCTTAAGTAAACCTGAACAGCTGGGAGGAATACTGATGCATCAAAATATTTTAAATGTGGGTCAGATCTTAAAGCGACAGCAGCCTAAACCTGTAGCTGCCGACCGCGTCAAACAATAATCAAACCAAGTATACCCGGCTGCAGCCTGCAGAACGGGGCGGGGCTGCACGTGGGGGCGGGGCTACACGCATCACAACTGCTTTCATTGGCTAATGACATGTAATGACGTAGTCAACTCCGTAAACAGGAAATGCGGTTACGAGCATAGTTCAAGCTACGATTCATTCGTGATATTAAATATCTGTTACATATAAAATATTAAACAATATATTATAAATTCGTTAATTATCTACATGTGATATTAATAAATGGTCCAGTTGGCTAATGACATGTAATGACGTAGACACCTCTGTAAACAGGAAATGCGGTTAAGAGCACAGCTGAAGCTATATATATATATATATATATATATATATATATATATAATATCATTCGTGATATTAACTTACATACAAAAATAAACAATATATTATGAATTCGTTAATCATCTACACGTTATATTAATCAAACATAATACATTATGTTTTCATTCATTATTTTGGGCAAAATTTCATTATTATTTCTAAGCAAGCATCCACTTCCTGCTTTCGACCTGTCATATCTTTGTGCATTAAGAACTGTATATCGCAACGATTAATGTTTATTTGCAAATTTAAATTATTTATGGGTTTTTATTTTTATTTACGTATTTACTTGTATTTAATGTATTTTTTTGTCACCAACTCAACACTTAAAGTTTCTTTGAAAATGTTGTCTTAGAATTATAAATTGATAAAGTGCCATTTTTCTAAGAACTACATGACAGCTATTGCTTTGTTCTGATAACAAAACCTTTCACAATAAATTATGTGTACATGTAGAGATAAAATATAGAGATTACCTCATGTTAAAGAAAGTTGGAAGTCCAAAAGTGTTGGACTAAACAATATATGAAGAGGAATAAACTCAAAGAACATGAAGATAATGCAGTTTGAGTATTTCATTTTATTGGTCATACAAAACAGCAGTTTAACATCACTGTTTTATTAGCAGAGGCCCACCTGTTGTGTCTTCCGTTGTTACCACATACATTTAACATGTAATAATACACACACACACACACACACACGAGGGCAGTCTTATTTTAACTACGTCACATCTCCTTATACAATCGCTCATTAGTGACATAATGAACAATGTTGTGACCAAACATTACAACTAATCAAATAAGACAAAACTCGTAGCTCAACTACTCACCAACGCAGCAACAAACGAGTGGAAATAAAATCCTGCTGACCAATGATATAATTTGTAGGCGGGGCGACACATGTAGCCCTGCCCCACATGCAGCTCCACCCCGTTCTGCAGGCTGCAGCCAGGACCTTCTCAATCAAACAACAAAAGAAAAAGAGAAAATCACTCACTGTTCTTGACTGAATCACTTATTAATTGTAATAAGAATTATCTTTAATGTATACAGTGAAGATTTTGCAGTGTTTTATTTTAACATTTATTACTTCATGAAATGTCTGTAGTCTATTTCTGTAATAGCCTTTATATAGACCTACATAAAAAAAAAAAACTTACAAAAACCCCTACAATTCTATTTTTAAAAAAGATTCTATTTAAAAAAAATATTTCAGTTGTATTTTTGATTAATATATGTATTAATACTTTTGCTTGTAAGTAATACTTGGAGTGTTTACTTGCCTTGAGCTCGAGAATGTTTTACTTATTTAAACATGGTGGCAGTTTCTAGCTTGAAAGAGAAATAATTTTTCTAACATCTTTGCAGCAACAGTTTTTATGGATCCAAAACCATCTTGGGTGTGCATGATTTTTAAATAATTAAATGGCCCATCATCAATTATTTCTTATATAATGTAATTTATTGTAATTAATGTAACTATAAGTGCATTCAAAAATAAAACAGGTGTGAGTTTGCTGTGACTTATGGAATGTATAGGTAGGGCTTTATACACAGTGTGTACCATTGTAAAGACTAGGTTTATCCATCACAACCTCATTTTCATTCAAGAAAAAAAAGTCATATACAACCCAAAACACACACAGCCACAATCAGAAATAAAAGAGGTGCTGCAAGAGGCTACATGTTTTCTGCTCTTAAGGTTCCATTCACCAAGATACCTTCTCCTTTACCCCCACCCTTGAATTTATACATTTACTACATCGATGAATAAAGTCAAGTCCCGCACTATAATTTTTCACATTCTCAAACCTGTTTCACTCTAAAATATGTCACATTACATAGATCAGCCATAACTTCTGTTGCATGACTTTAAGTTTGCTAAGCAGAGCATGGACACTTATGAGATGCTGTGAAATCAAAAATCAAAATGGCAAGATCCACTAGAGTTTTGCTTTTCTTACATTTCAACTGACATTGCATTTTTCTAGTTGTAAAGGTTAAAATCAGGGGTGCCCAAACTCATTCCTGGTCCTTGGTTTAGCTCCAACTTGCCTCAACACACCTGCCAGGGGGTTTCTAGTATGCCTAGTATAAGCTTGATTAGCTGTTTCAGGTGTGTTTAATTGGGGCTGGAGCTAAAATCTGTAGGACACCTCCTTCCAGGACCGAGTTTGGGCACCCCTGGATTAAAACAATGTTAAGATACTGACAATCAGTAGTGTTTCCTTGGACTCGGACGGACTCGACTCGGACTCGGCCCTTTGGGACTCGGACTTGAGTCCGACTCGGCCCATTTTGGACTTGGACTCGTCTCGGACTCGATTGGTGAAAGACTCTGACTCGACTCGGACTCGACTTAGGTGGACTCGAACCCAACATTAGAAAACATCATTAAAAAAAAAAAAATACACAAATATATTGTCCCTGTTTTTTAATTTGTAGAATGGAGTTACTTGACAGCATTTTACAGTATGTCATACACTGAAGATAATCAATATAATTTCACAAAATAACAGTAACCATACATGTATGCTTTTGGCAGATGCTTTTATTCAAAGTGACTTACATTCAGGGTGTACATTTGATACGTGTACATTTTACAAAACTGCTCTGCAGAAAAAGCTTTATTAAGATGCTTTTGGATTTATATCCAATTTAAGCATGTGGCGTAGCAACATTTTTAATGAATGGTTAAAAGCAACATTTCAAAGCCTCCTCCTTCAGATCCTCACTTCCACTGTGATGAAATCAG
>NW_026129693.1:0-39448 GCF_022985175.1 Labeo rohita | reverse complement strand
CTGGCCATTGTTTGTACTACTGTCTGTTTAAAATAAATGAAAAGAAACCTAGCATAGTAGATTTGTTTTTTTCTGTTGTACCGAAATTGTATCGAACCGTGACCCTCGACCGAGGTACGTACCGAACCGTGACATCTGTGTACCGTTACACCCCTAATAATATGCAATGCTCTTTTCCCAATGCGTTGTTTATAATTAATGGGGATTTTAATCACAGTTCACTCTCCGCTACCCTGCCCTCTTTTAAGCAAATAGTGACTTGTCCTACGAGGGAGGGTAAAATTATTTACTTATTTAAAAATAGCTTTCTTTAGTGGTGATAGGGAACAGACTAAAACTGCTCAAAAGGAGTTGAAAAGAATTGTTGGTAACACTTTATTTTGATGGTCCCTTTTGAACATTGTATTGACAATAAGTAACACTGCACCTACATGTCAACTAACTCTCATTAGAGTATTAGTAGACTGTCTGCTTAATATCTGCTAACTCTTTATTGTGATGGTCTCCCAACAGACATTATACTGACTATAATTAACTTTGGAAGTACATGTCATCTTCATCTAACCCTAACCCTACCAGTCTACTAATACTCTACTAACACTTAACTAGTGAGAGTTGGCAGATATATAGGTACAAAGTTTCTTATGGTCAACAGAATGTGTTAAAGGGACCATCAAAATAAAGTGAAACTGAATTATTAAACAGAGTAAGTTTAAATATAAGGAGAAAGTTGAAAAACAAATGTCTAACTGTAACACAAAGGGACTTTGGAATGGTTTAAAATCTCTAGCTGGTTATAAAGTCGGTAAAGGTAGTATTTGTGGGTCTGATCTGAACGTAAACAAGGTAAATCGGATACTTTTTTCAAGAATGCTTTAAATTGATCAAAAGTGATGATAACAACATTTGTAATGTTTGTAGTATCAGGTGGCAATGTTAATATGTCATTTCCTGAACAATTCCGTATGGAGAACATTCACAATGAACCAGGAAAACTTTAAATTTACCTAGGTCAACTCTTTATTCAGGGCTTACAAAGAAATGAATCAAGAATCTCAAAGCGCACCAAAAAAAAAAGAAGAAAAGAGGAATCGTCAAAGGCAAAGACAAGGAAGAGATGAATGATTCGACTGATTAGAAAGCAAGAAGAGATAAATAAGAGAACAATGAAACTGCTGAGAGAATTGATTGCTTTGAATGATTTTGTATCTTGAATTAAATTCTGTTGTGAATGATTTGGAAATATTAAGACTTCAAACCACTGCTCTCACCTCTAATGGTTATTAAAATGCAATGTATATGTGTGTCTTGAAAGAGGTGAGAACAGATCAAACCAAGTGTTACTATTCTGAAGAAGTTGTATTGTCTGGGGGATGCATTTGCAACACATTTAATCTCCTAAAAAAAGGTTGATTTTTTATTTTATTTCTCAATTTGCTATATAGAAGTGTTGCTTTTTGGCTCAGAAACTGTGATATAAAGCCATATAAGGGTATGTGTTTTGCTTAAGCCACTGTAGGTGTTATGATGAGCGAACCAAAATAGGAATAGGCATGTTTGCTCATGCAGGAGATACTGTAGTTTTACATTTTGAACTTTTGATGCAACTCTGAGCAACTGAGCTAGAGTAAAGGTCACACATATCCTGTGCCTAAGATTACCATGGCAACCGGGGGTCCTCCTCACAGAGAGAGTGTGTGTGTGTGTGTGTGTGTGTGTGTGTGTATTTACCAAATGCTTGACTTATATGGAAGTAAAAGGAGGAGACTTTGACGTTTATGCAAGACTATATAATGTGAGTTTTTGATCATTCTCCTTGTCACAACTCGGGTGAAGACTCTCTGTTATTTTGAATTTATTACTTATGAGTTATTGTTTTAATAAACTGAAACCATTTCAATTGGTGATTTGTTTAAAGACTTAGAGTGATTTATTTTTTATAACCTATTATCTGAACCTGAAAGAAACTTCTATCAAGCTCTAAGTTGACCGGACCTGACTGATTTGTTAGGACATCGCCAGGGATTATTGAACTGCTGACCACACACTCTATCCATCAGGTGAGAGCGATTTCCTTAACAATGGAGTTGGCTTTTGTGATAGTTAAAATGTGGTTTAGATAGTTCAGTACCTGGATTGATTCTCTAGAAAATACTACGTGTTAAAAAATATTTCTGTTTCAGATAATGCTGTTCTTCTGAATTTCCTTTCATCAAAGAAACCTGAAATATTCTACTCATGTGTTTTTACTACTACTAGTACTACTACTACTACTACTAATAATAATAATATGGTTTTTTGAGCAGAAAATCAGAATATTAGAATGATTTCTGAAGGATCATGTGACAATGAAGACTGGAGTAATGATGAAATCACAGGAATAAATTACCTTTTAAAATGTATTCAAATAGAAAACAGTTATTTTATATAGTAACATTGCTGATTTTGCTGTAGTTTACTTGTAGTTTATCTATAAAATGTTTCTTCTGCTTCATCTTATCACAGAGGAAGGAGTGAATGAAGAAATTTTTTATGTTAAAAAAACTAGTAAAAACTTTTTATGTTACTGATCATCAGTAAGTCCAGCAGCCAGCAGTTTTTGTTTTTCTTTAATTATTATTACTTGTGTTTTTGATTTTTTTGTTTTGTTTTGTTTTGTTTTTGTTTGATTGATACACATTAATAATAATATGCATTGAACTTCATCTGGACAACTTTAAAGGTGATTTTCTCTTCTTTTTTTTTTTTGCACCCTCAGATTCCAGATTTTCAAATAGTTGTTCTGTCCTAAAAAAAACATACATCAATAGAAAGCTTATTTATCCAGCTGTCAGATGATGTATACCTTTAAATTTAGAAAAAAACAAACAAACAAACAACAACAACCCTTATGGCTGTTTTTGTGGTCCAAAGTCACATTTGTTGACTTTGAATTCAGTGTTTAATATTTTTACACATTCTTGTACACTTATTTTGTAAACATTTACAGTATGAGTTTACTATTCTTACTAAAACTGTTTTACATTTAAAAATATATTTGTTAAAAAATTATTATTTGCATATTTAAATAAACAAAGCAGTGGTATAATGTAGTTTTATTAAGTAATTTTATAAAAAAATACTGATGTAAATTAATATAAATAATTAACTCAGCTGCTGGGTAACATTTAACCCAACTGGATTTTAACCCAATTCATTGGGTTGTCCACTATTGTGGTGAGAAAGGGGGCCCCCGCCATAAACTGGGACCTGGAATGTGCTGTCCCCTTTGGTATCAAGCCCAGGAAGGACAGGACTTCCTATTGAGACTGATTCCTAAGGTTTTGGCCTGTGACTGACCATAAAAATTCCTTAGGACCTCCAGACACAGCAGCAGTGGGTGAAACAAAGAGAGATCACAAAGATCCATCCAATTCCATTCATAGCTATATTGTCAAACCTCAAAACTAAGTACTGAGTAAAGGGTCTGAATAGTTATGTAACTGTAATATTACAATTTAGTAAAAGTGAAGTATCTGAATACTTCCTGAATGCACTGTACGGAGAACAGTTTCCTTCCCTGGGCAATTAACCTTATGAACAGTTCAAAGCTCCCCCATCATGCAATAAAAATGTGCAACAACCTTATATTTATTTCTTCCTAGTTTTGTTCCTTATTTTTTTACTTTTGTTCCTTTGTTCCTTATATGCATTTTGTGACATCCCCGCATCTCATTCTATTCTAATCCTATTCTATCATCTATAGCACAACTGTACATACAATTTATTTATTCTTCAATTTATTTTTCAATTTTTGTCTAGTTATATTTACATATGTATATTTGTTTATTCTCATCTTATTTTTATTGTTTGTGTGTTGTTGTTGTTGTTGTCTCTGTGTACTGAAGGCTTGTGAAACTAAAGCAAATTCCTTGTATGTGCAAGCATACTTGGCAGTAAAGCTCTTTCTAATTTTGATTCTCATCTTTAATCATTGAAACCCTTCTGAAAAAGAAGTGTGCTTAATTGTATTGAATGTGCACATTTAGTATGCTTCACATCTTAAAAGTACACTCTTTAAAAAGTATACTTGCAGATCATATATTACTAAAATTAAAGGGCAATTAAATAGAGCAACATTTTCATGACTGTTTAGCACAATTAAGGGTCTAACACACTTAATTTCACATTTTTTGTCAAAGTTTAATATTTTTTGTACTGAAAAAAATCTGTTTTTCAATAATGTTACATTATGATTAGAATCAAACCAACAAAATGTCGATTCAAAATTCATCCATTCAAAGTTTATCAATTCATCCATTACTTTGACAAAAAGTAATTTTTATTTTTATAATTTTGATTTCATATGTAGATAAAATCCAAAAATCCAAAAATCCAAAAATCCAAAAAAAAAAAAATCCAAAAAAAAAAAAAAAAAAAAAAGATGTGGCCTAATGGTTAGGGAATCGGGCTTGCAACTGATACGCTGCAGGTTTGAGTCCCTGATCCGGCAGGGATTGAAGGTGGGGGGGATTGAATAACCAGTGCTCTCTCCACCCTCAATACCACGACTGAGGTGAGTTCCTTGAGCAAGGTCCCCAACTGCTCCCCGGGCGCCGCAGCGATAGCAATATGGCTGCCTACTGCTCCGGGTGTTTGTTCACTACTCACTACTGTGTGTGTGCACTTGGATGGGTTAAATGCAGAGCACAAATTCCGAGTATGGGTCACCATACTTGGCCACACATCACATCCTTTCCTTTCCCACTGAAAAACTTGAAAAAAAGATGACTTTCAGTTAGTCAAATAGCACATAGTAAATAGTGGAGCTCTGCAGCCATCTACTGGTAAAAATGATAATTTTTGTATTTTTAAACGGGCATTTTCCAAATGATGGGCAAAAATCTTACACCAAACCATGTCAAATGGTCCATGTTATACCGTGAATGAAAGTTATAAATGTGGGTCTTTCATAAAGTGAATTTTACACAAAAAGCTGTTTTTGTATAAAAACCTATTTTTTAGATTTATTTATTAATTTATATATATTTAAAAAATCATAATAAATCCTCAGAAAATGGCACAAATGTAGTAAAAACATTAATGAACAGAAAAATGATTTTTTTTTTAGAAAAAAAAAAACCTATTATTTTGTTACAAAATTAAATTTTGTTGCGTGGGGTCAAAAAAGACCCCAAAGACCATGAGTGTACTACCTTACGCGAGGACCGCACAAGGGTTAAAAAGTCTTTTTGAATTATTTGATCTTTTCTCATTTTTCTTATTGTATTACTTCATGGTCACAAGCAGGAAAAATCTACTCTTAAACCTTTATATACTTTGTAAAATGTTAATAATCTTGCACCTTCACCCTTTTTTTCTTTCATTTTTTTATATCTTTATTTTTTAAAGAATTTAATACTTTTATTCAGTGTTAAATTGATAAAACGTGACACTTCTCAATATGGTGGCACTAATATGCATTAATTCATGCTTAACTATTGCACAGATAATCATGAGTTAATGTTTAACTGTCATGAAGAACTAAACCATATAATAATAATTACTGCATCAGCAACAAATTAACATTCTATATGATTTATAGACTAAGTAATCAATTATTAATATGATTTTAATTTAGATTTTTTTAGTTAAATGTCTCATAATGTATTAATTCCCTAATAACATATTATATTAACTAATAGTGTAAATTCATGTGTTAATTACCACAATGGGTCGAGGCCATGCATTTCAAATTCCAGTTTTCTGCTATAATTTATCATTAGCTAATGGTTTGCAAAGATGTCATTATGTTATGACTTTACTTGTTGAGGCACATGACTAACTAATTCAAAATACATAACCACGATGACATATTACTTAACAATTTGTTAATAGTTATGTGCAAATCATAAGTTAATGATTAATTAAAGCACACAACTGGAAGTTAAAATGCATGACTTCGACCCATTGCGGTAGATAGATGAAAGATTGAAGATACATGAAAGTCTTTTGTAACTTTTGGAACAACATGACAGTGAATAATTAATGTCATTAATGTAATTAATGTTAAACTGTACATTTTTGGGAAAACTTTCAATTTCAGTGTAGAGTTCATAAATATTTTGACACTTAACATTTGCTCAGTCTATCCATCAATATAGTTTGTGTGACTTGAAGAAGTTTGATCAGTTTTCCTTGACCTTATTAGAAACTGATTATCAGTGTTGTTTTGTTTAGTGATACAGAAGTTTACTTATTTTCCCTGTTTTTTGTTTTTTTTTTCTTTTTCTTTTTTGGCAAATCATTTTAGATAGACTGATGCTATAGGCTCAAGAACATAAAATATATAGGACAATTAGCATCTCTGTTTCATTCATTCAGGAGGAAATCTGATGAGGTAGAACTTGGAGATTTTGCAGCGCTTCTTCTCAAAGTCATCAGTGACAGTAACACAAGACCAGTTCATCACCAGCCCGTGAGAATCTCATGTCATCACTGAGACATTACTCAAGCTGTTCAAGTTAGTTTAACTCAGGTTTGAGGCAATGAGTTGTTAGAAAGTTTTAAGTCACATGCTTGTAAGTTTTAAATGTTTGAGTTATGTGTTTGCAATTACCAATGCAACGATGTATCACTAGAATCCTATTTCTTAATGTTTATAATCACAAGGAAGGCAATACAAAGTCATTTTTGGCAACTTTTATTAATTCTCTCAATGTTTTAAATTGCATTATAAATAAGGATGGTTAATTCATTGTTAAAGTTATGATCCAAAATTATGAAACCAAAAAAACATTTTTGTCCCTTCAGTTCCTAGTGATTTTTCTTTTGGTTTAATTATAAAAAACGTGTCTATAAATCCCCTGTGATCACACTAACATCACCTGTAATTTAAGTTGATTTAATGATTTGTTACCTGGAGTCTCTGTGTGTCCTTGGGAAGTTCAGCTATGAAATCTTCTGGTAATGTTTTCTAAAGCTCACTGGAATTCTGTAGTGATATTTATACTGAGGAAAAACTGACCCTTTGCCCTCATGGACCCAGACTCTGCTGGCACCCGAGATGAGATTTTAGATTGGTGCCCCCACTGACACATCGTAGTATTGTGAGCATACGTACATCTAGCAATGAGTGAAGTTAAAACAGATTATTAAATGGTTAGTTCACCCATAAATGTGTCATACGTGAGAGGAAGGGCGCAACACAAAGATGAAATGCAATGAAAAGCCTTTAATATAATCCACTATAGGTAAATCCACAGAGGAAGGGCAGGAACACACGTACACAACGATGAGACCAGACACCAAACACCAAACTGAATACAACTTATAAAGTTAGGCTAATGATGGACAGACAGGTGCAGGTGATTAACTAATAATGACAATAACAAGGACAGGAACAGGAACACCATATATGGGGCACATGAGGGAAAAACCAGCACAAATAGTCCAGGGGTGTAACAAAATGAAAATTCTGTCATCATTTACTTGCCCTCATGTCATTCATAAATATTGTATATAAATATACAATATGTCATTCATGTCATACATAAATATTAATCATATAACATATAGCATACAAACATTGATCATGTAGTGGGCTCCAGAAATATTGGCACCCTTGGTCAAATATAAACGGTCTATTAAACATAATTTTTGCCACTTGAAGAATTGAAGAAGAAGTGAAATAAATGGGATTTATTTATTTATTTATTTTATTTATTTATTTTTTAATGTGTGCTAAAATTGTTGGTTGTTTAAATCTTGGGGTCAGAAAGTCTCCAAAACTGTGCTAATCAACATAGCCTGTATCACTATATAGTAACACAGAAGTTTTTTATTAAGTTTTTTTAAGTCTGAAAACCTGTGCTGATCAGCTGGCCCCCATCTTTTCACAGATCTCCAACAGGTCTCTGGAGTTGTGTGAAGTTCCATCATACTTCAAGTGCTCCACCATCATCCTCGTCCCAAAGAAAACAAAGATAACAGGACTTAACAACTACCGACCTGTGGCGCTAACGTCTGTGGTCATGAAGTCGTTTGAAAAACTGGTTTTGGCTTACCTGAAGGACATCACTGGACCCTTACTGGACCCCCTGCAGTTTGCTTACCGAGCAAACAGGTCCGTGGATGATGCAGTGAACATGGGACTGCACTTCATCCTGCAACATCTGGATAAACCAGGGACTTATGTGAGGATCCTGTTTTTGGACTTCAGTTCAGCCCATCATTCCTACACTCCTCCAGACCAAACTAAACCAGCTCTCTGTCCCTAGCTCTATCTGTCAATGGATCACCAGCTTTCTAAAAGATAGGCAACAGCTGGTGAGACTGGAGAAATTGATGTCAAGCAGCCGCACCACCAACACTGGCGCTCCTCAGGGTTGTGTTCTCTCTCCACTGCTCTTCTCCCTCTACACCAATGACTGCACCTCCAAAGACCCCTCTGTCAAGCTCCTGAAGTTTGCAGATGACACCACAGTCATCGGCCTGATTCAGGATGGTGAAGAGTTGGCCTACAGACAGGAGGTTAAAGAGTTGGCTGTATGCTGCAGTTATAACAACCTGGAGCTCAACATGCTCAAAAAGTGGAGATGATCATAAACTTCAGGAGAAACCCCCCTGCACTCCCCCCTCTCAGCATCGTGGACAGCACTGTGGCTACAGTTGGGACATTCAAGTTCCTAGGGTCCATCATCTCCCAGGACTTGAAGTGGGTCACTCACATCAACTCATTTACACATTGTAAAAAAGGCCCAACAAAGGTTGTACTTCCTTCGCCAACTAAGAAAGTTCAACCTACCACAGGAGCTGCTAAAACAGTTCTACTCAGCCATCATCGAGAGGATTATTGGTGCTCCCCTGCCCACCCTTCAAGAACTGTATTCATCCGGAGTGAGTTAAAGAGCTCAGAAAATCACTCTGGATCCCTCACATCCAAGTCATGATCTCTTTGAACTTTACATTTACATTTACATTTACATTAACTCATTTAGCAGACGCTTTTATCCAAAGCGACTTAGAGGTGGGGAATACATCAAGCGATTTGTCCTAAAGAGGCAAAACGACGTAGGAAGTGCTCATAATACCATAGCACAGGCATTGTTCAGATAAGTGCAAGCTAGAAAGGAAAATGAGTAGAATAAAGTTTTTTTTTTTTTTATTAGGTCAAATAGTATCGAAAGAGATGAGTTTTCCAGATGATGAGATGACCAGGGCCTGTACCAGAAGTTGTGTGGCCTGCTCTGTTAGAAAGGACCTGATCTTTCTAATATTGTGTAAGGCAAACCTGCAAGATCGAGCAGTTTTAGCTATATGGTCTTTGAAAGTCAGCTGGTCATCAAAGATTACACCAAGATTTCTGGCAGAACTTGATGGGGTAATTGTTAATGTGCCTAAATGGATGGTGAAATCATGCTGTAGAGTCGGAGTGGCAGGGAAGACAAGGAGCTCAGTCTTTGCCAGGTTGAGTTGTAGGTGATGTTCTTTCATCCACTCCGAGATGTCCGCCAAGCAGCCTGAGATCTGTGCAGCTACCGTTGGATCATCTGGTTGAAATGAAAGATAGAGCTGTGTGTCATCGGCATAGCAGTGGTAAGAGAAGCCATGTGCCTGTATGATGGGCCCCAGTGATGTAGTGTATATGGAGAAGAGGAGGGGTCCAAGAACTGATCCCTGAGGAACCCCATTAACCAGATGATGTGCTTTGGATACCTCCCCCTCCCCAGGCCACCCTGAAAGACCTACCTGTAGGATAGGATTCAAACCAGCGAAGTGGAATCCCTGTGATGCCCAGCAATGAGAGGGTGGACAGGAGGATCTGATGATTGACTGTGTCAAAAGCAGCAGAAAGATCCAGCAAAATGAGAACTGATGATCTGGAATCAGCTTTTGCAATCCGCAAGGCTTCAGTGACTGACAGTAGTGCAGTTTCAGTTGAGTGGCCACTCCTGAACCCTGACTGGTTAGCATCCAATGAACTGTTCTGTGCAAGAAATAGTGATACCTGGTTAAAAACGACTCTTTCGAGTGTTTTCGCTATGAATGGAAGGAGAGAGATTGGAATTCCCCCCAGGCAATTCCCCTTATGAACAGTTAAATTTTTCCCTCATTGTGCAATATAATGTGCAATAACTTTTTATTTATTAGTTACCCCCCCCATATCCTAGCACATCCCTGCATCTCTACCTCTATTCTGTTCTATTCTATTCTATTCTATTCTATTCTGTCATCTATAGCACAACTGTACATACCACTTATTTATTTTTTCCTCAATTTATTTTTCTAATTTTTGTCTATTTATATTTACATAAGTGTATTTTATTCTCATCTTATGTTTATTGTCTGTATGTTGTTGTTGTCTCTGTGTACTGGAAGCTAATGACACTAAAACAAATTCCTAGTATGTGCAAGCAATAAAAGCTCTTTCTGATTCTGAAAAGTTTCTATCACGATCACGATATATTATTACCGTAAATTCCTTTGGCAATGATAACCGTGGTGTGAAAAAAGCTGATATTATAACAGCCTTCATGACATCAAACAGCAATCTCATGTTTGTCAGGCATTACTGGAACTTTCAGTTTGACCGTCAGATGAGACCAATATAAAGTGTGAACAAACCCTTTAACTAAACCGTAAAAACTCCTTTCGTTTCTCATGTTTACATTTTACTTTCCCACCAGTGGTGGTAGCTTATTTTCTGCTTATTACTGAATTTATCTGTCAGACAACATGCAGGGCTGTGTTTCCCAAAAGCACAGTGAAGTTGATCGAGAAGACCATTGCGATCAATTAAGGTCACAATGCTTTTGGGAAACAAAGCCTAGAGCAACGGCCATATTGTACATAAATATTTTAACAGGCACATTGCCAAACCAAGAGAAATGGCACAAAGGGGACATGATTAATATCAAATACACAGTAAAGAATTCTAAGTAAGGTAAAACTACAGAAAATAAGAGTTTTAAATTAATTCAAACTTTAATTGAACGATTAACAGGGCCACAGTACTTTGGTATTCCCATTATAACAAATAAAAATAATTATTGCATTTTAATATATATTGCATAAAATAATGTCATATATCTATCTTAAACCAAGCATTTATCATGTACCTGAGGCACTTCACTGAGTTTGAACTTAGAAAATTATTAACAAAATGTGCATAGTGTCTGTGATTTTTAGCAATAATGTAAGAGTTTATTTGTGTTCCTTTCTTCTGAAGAATATTTTTCTAAAAAAAAAAAAAAAAAAACTGCAAGATATTTTATAAAAACGTATATACAATGTACTTGTTTTATTGCTGCCATGTGGTCTACTCTCCTAACTACAGTGGAGTGGAGACCATTTTGAGTAAAAAACCTCAACCCTGTCACACTCAACCCCCTCATAAATATATGTATTTCTAATTGTAAATGTAATCTAAATGTAAGGTATTAATGCCTGAGGTGGGAAAATATGATTTGTTTTGGAGGTTTGACATGTGCCTAATTATGTGGGGTATTTAGAAAATGAATCATGTGTAATTGAAAAAATAAATGAATGAATGAATTAAAAAATAAAAAATAAATAAATAATAAATAAATATATATTCCAAGTTGAAATGGTACTAAATCCCAGGAATCACACATAAACTGCAAAACATTTGCCAAAAAGGTTGCGGGTCTAACATTACTTCTCAGACCAGAATTTTATTATTCTCACTTTTTTTTCTGTTTAATAAACTCTCTGCATTGATGAAAATAAAATATGCAACACATGATAAACTTTATAACTTCAATCTCATTTAATATGGATTACACATCCCTCCATTGCCTGAAGGAATGATTTTTGCAAACCAGCGGCTGTCATGACCTACTTGAGAAGTGGCCTGGATCATTTGCTGTATGATACTTTTATGATATTGTGATGGCTCTTGCTGACATGTATCTTGACATATGCATGATAGTCTATCGGTTCCTCAAATCTGGTCCTGGACGGCCGGTGTCCTGCAGTGTTTAGCTTCAGCCTGAGTCAAACAAACCTATAGAAGTTCTTCAGAGATACTAGAGCTCAAATCTGCAGGACAGTAGCCCTTCAGGACCAGATTTGAGGAACTCTGGCATATGTCTTGTGTCATGAGATCGCAAACAAATCTAGCCCTAAGAAAATTCTGTCATCATTTACTTGCCCTCATGTCATTCATAAATAATTTATATAAATATACAATATGTCATTCATGTCATAAATATTGATCATATAACATATAGCATAAAAACACTGATCATGTGTGATGATCAATGTTTAGTGGGCTCCAGAAATATCGGCACCCTTGGTAAAATATAAATGGACTATTAAACAGTGTTTGCCACTTGAAGAAGAAGTGGAATAAATGGGATTTTACTTTTTATGTATTTATTTATTTTCATTTTTATTATTTATTTATTTTTTAATGTGTGCTAAAATTATTGGTTGTTTAAATCTTGGGGTCAGAAAGTCTCCAAAACTGTTAACCAACATAGCTTGCATCACTGTATAGAACACTAAAGTAACACAAAAGTGTTTTTTTTTTTAAGTTTTTGTCACAGTCACAATATATTATTACCGTGAATTACTTTGGCAATGATAACCGTGGTGTGAAAAATCTGATATCATAACAGCCTTCATGACATCAAACAGCAATCTCATGTTTGTGAACTTTCAGTTTGACCGTCAGATGAGACCAATATAAAGGGTAAATGAACCCTTTAAGTAAACTGTAAAAACTCCTTTCGTTTCTCATGTTTACATTTTACCTTCCCACCAATGGTGGATTTACAGAAACGCCTCTTTGAAAGAGTTTGCATTGCTGTTAATATGTAGCTCATTTTCTGCTTATTATTGAATTTGTTATCTGTCAGACAACATGCAGGGCTGTGTTTCCCAAAAGCATTGTGAAGTTGATCGGGAAGACCATTGCGATCAGTTAAGGTCACAATGCTTTTGGGAAACACAGCCTAGAGCAACGGCCATATTGTACATAAATATTTTAACAGGCACATTGCCAAACCAAGAGAAATGGCACAAGATCACTGTGATAAATATATTACATTAAAAAAGTGGACATGATTAATATCAAATACACAGTAAAGAATTATTAGTAAGGTACAATACAGAAAATATAAGTTTTAAATTAATTCAAACTTTAATTGAACGATTAAAAGGGCCGACAGGCATTAGAATAAGGTCATTACTGGGATTCAGTAATATGTTAGTCCCCAGAGTTTCTAAAGTGGTGGTTCACCAACATTAATTGTACAAAGCTTTTCACAATACTTTGGTATTCCCATTATAAAAAATTCAACTTAAATTGTGAAACTCGTATATTAAATAAATTGCACACAGACTGAAGTAGTTTAAGTCTTTGGTTATTTTAATTGTGATAATTTTGGCTCACATTTAACAAAAACCCTCAACAAATTAGAATATGGTGACATGCCAATCAGCTAATCAACTCAAAATACCTGCAAAGGTTTCCTGAGCCTTCAAAATGGTCTCTCAGTTTGGTTCACTAGGCTACACAATCATGGGGAAGACTGCTGATCTGACAGTTGTCCAGAAGACAATCATTGACACCCTTCACAAGGAGGGTAAGCCACAAAAAAAGCTGGCTGTTCACAGAGTGCTGTATCCAAGCATGTTTAATAGAAAGTTGAGTGGAAGGAAAAAAGTGTGGAAGAACAAGATGCACAACCAACCGCAGCTTTGAGAGGCTTGTCAAGCAAAATCGATGTAAGAATTTGGGTGAACTTCACAAGGAACTGAGGCTGGGGTCAAGACATCAAGAGCCACCACACACAGACCTGTCAAGGAATTTGGCTACAGTTGTCGTATTCCTCTTGTTAAGCCACTCCTGAACCACAGATGACGTCAGAGGCGTCTTACCTGGGCTAAGGAAAAGAAGAAATAGACTGTTGCCCAGTGGTCCAAAGTCCTCTTTTCAGATGAGAGCAAGTTTTGTATTTCATTTGGAAACCAAGGTCCTGGAGTCTGGAGGAAGGGTGGAGAAGCTTATAGCCAAAGTTGCTTGAGGTCCAGTGTTAAGTTTCCACAGTCTGTGATGATTTGGGGTGCAATGTCATCTGGTAGGAAAAAAAGGAAAGGATGTGACGTATGGCCAAGTATGGTGACCCATACTTGGAACTTGTGCTCTGCATTAAACTCTGCACACACACAGTAGTGAGTAGTGAACAAACACCGTGAACACACACCCGGAGCAGTGGGCAGCCATATTGCTATCGCCGCGGTGCCCGGGGAGCAGTTGGGGGAATCGGTGCCTTGCTCAAGGGTCTCACCTCAGTTGTGGTATTGAGGGTGGAGAGAGCGCTGGTTATTCACTCCCCCCACCTTCAATCCCTGCCAGACCTGGGACTCGAACCTGCAACTTTTACGGTTACAAGCCTGACTCCCTAACCATTAGGCCACGGCTGCCCCTAAATCTGCTCGTGTTGGTCCACTGTGTTTTTTGAATACCAAATTCACTGCACCTGTTTACCAATACATTTTAGAGCACTTCCTGCTTTCTTCTGCTGACCAGCTTTTTAAAGATGCTGATTTTATTTTCCGGCAGGATTTGTCACCTGCCCACACTGCCAAAAGCACTAAAAGTTGGTTAAATGACCATGGTGTTGGTGTGCTCACCAGACCTGAACCCCATAGAGAATCTATGGGGTATTGTCAAGAGGAAAATGAGAAACAAGAGACCAAAAAAAATGCAGATTAGCTGAAGGTCACTGTCAAAGAAACCTGGGCTTCCACACCACCTCAGCAGTGCCACAGACTGATCACCTCCATGCCACACCAAATTCAAGCAGTCATTAAAGCAAAAGGAGCCCCTACCAAGTATTGTACATATACAATACATAAACAGTAAATGAACAAACTTTCCAGAAGGCCAACAATTCACTATTTTTTTTTTTGGTCTTATAAAGTATTCTAATTTGTTGAGATAGTGAATTGGTAGGTTTTGGTTAAATGTGATCCAAACTCATCACAATTAAAAAACAAAAACAAAGACTTAAACTACTTCAGTCTGTGTGCATTGAATTTATTTAATACACAAGTTTCACAATTTATTGATGCACCTGTGCATATCAATAAATTAGAATGTCGTGGAAAAGTTATTTTATTGCAATAATTCAACTCAAATAAGCATAAGATAATGTCATATATCTGTCTTAAACCAAGCATTTGTCGTGTACTTGAGGCACTTCACTGAGTTTGTACTTAGAAAATTATTTTCAAAATGTGATCTCAGGAGAGGTCACATAAACCTTTTCAGTGTAAGTTAAATATAAAAAATAATAATTAGATATTACAATTAATTTGGTAGTAAAACAAAGTGTTGCACGTTTTATTGGTGCAAAGTATATTTCACGAGTTCACACTTGCATATAATAAACTGAGTAAAGGTTATGCGTATTTGGTGTGCTGTCCCGGAAAGGGCTCCGAGCTCGGTAATTTTTCCCGAGCCCGGGGCACTGCCCCTGCCTGGGGAGAGGGGTCCGAGCTAGACATTTTAGCCTGAACTCAAAGTGCTCCCCCCCTCGGGGAAGGAATGGGCTGAAGGGGAGGAGGGGTAGTGGAGGGGTGCTGCGAGACGAGAAAAATGACGGTAAGACTGCTTTGGTTATTTGTAGGGATTCTCTTGTGCTGACTGGATAGGGAGTGTGATTGCTGATGATGAATTGGCCGTGTTAATTATCTGTGCGTGCTCCTCACGAAAGTTGTTAATAAAACATCAGTTTTTTTGTACATTTGCAACTGCTTTTTATCGCTTAATCAGAAGCACCACAAATTAAATTGTCATCTGTTATAGGGACTACTGAACAATTAGAAGTAAGTTTTTTTGAAACACAATGTTAAAACAAAAAATAAAGCATATATATATTTTAACAACACTGTAAGTGTATCCCAACTGGTAATGAAAAGTTTTTATACACACACGTATTTGGGTATTTAGACAGAGCATGCGCGAACCACAAGTCTGGGCCCATAAGGGTAAAGGGCAAGTTTTGTTTGTTTGTTTGTTTGTTTTGTTTCAAGATATATCAGTGCAGTTATTTTCAGTTGAGACAGCTCAAAAATGCATTTAAGTCTGGAACTAGCCTTAAGCGTTGTCTGTGAAACCAGGTGTAAAAGTGAGACAATTTAATACCAAATAGTACTGAAATAGTTCACTTCCAAGTATGCAACTATAGTAGTAGTGCAGGGGTGGCAGGGAGCGTCAGTCCTGGAGAGCTGCAGCCCTGCAGATTTTTGCTTTAACCCTAATTAAACGCACATGAACAAGCCATGTCTGAAGGGTTACTAGGAACTACAGGCAGATGAGATTTTATTAGGGTTGGAGCTGAACTCTACAGGGCAGCTGCTCTCCAGGACCGGAGTTCGCCACCCCTGTAGTAGTGCATTGATATTAGTATACTTACTACATAAAGTATACTTTAAAATATATTTGAACTTAAGCACTCTTAATAATAATAATAATAATAATAATAATAAAAGTAGTAGTATTTTTGTAACGGCTATCTTTTATTACAACAGGTCTCCTGCACCTACATTTTTGTGTATCTGTGGCTGGCAGCCTTTGCTGTGGTGAATGCAGAGGTAAGTGTGCCTTCAGATAAAATTAATGACTAACCAGAGTGTCCTTGTGGACTGTGTGGCATGGCTCATCCATTGGACTCGAGTTCATCTCATGTTTACAAAAACATTCTGTTAAGAACTTTATACTCTGCTTTATGCTTTGTCATTTTACAACTACGCTAGTTAATAAACTTTTGGATTGGATTGCTACTCATCTCTCGTCTCCTCCGTCCCCGTCTGTGTGTTTGAGTGTGACAGAAGACCAGACCACAAAACAGAACAACGCACAATGAGCACCAAAGCACCCGCTACCTCAAACCCTCTCACCGAGTTGGTGAATGCCTTGAGGGCGGCGTTTAACCGCTCCTCAGTCTGCCTCAGTGGTTGCTTGCTCCCCAGTACCAGAACCAATGCAAATTGATTCTACACACCTCTTCCGCACCGAACGAAATCGAAGACTCACAAATGGTCTATGCCTCTACTGTGGACAACCTGGTCATCGTCACCGAAACTGCCCCATCAGATCCCCACGCCCCGTGGTGAGTACCCTTTCCACAGAGGTGGAAACTACCTCTCTCACCCTGCTACGTGTGACTCTGCATACTTCTAATATATCACTTTGTGTTTCTGCTCTGATAGACTCCGGTTCTTCTGGCAACTTCATCTCCCAGGACTGTTTAGAACAACTCCAGCTATCTCATCATCCTCATACCCATCATTGAAAACCATTCAGGGAAAACCATTGGGGCGTGGGAAAGCTATTCATCACCTTTCATCACACTGCAAGTTGGATTATTTCACTCTGAGAATATAAGGTCAGTGTCATCCTGGGATGCCCTTGGCTCCAACAACACCATCCTGAACTCAGCTGGGGCCCATGTGGCGTCATTCGCTGGAGTAAACACTGTCACGCCAACTGCCTGGTCAACATACCCAATCCATCCGCTGCTCCTGTTATCCTGTCCTCCACACGAGTCGAAAGTCCAGACCCAACCTCAGTTCCTGAGATCCCAGCTGAGTACATGGAGTTCCAGGATGTATTCAGCAAGCAAGCAGCTACCATTTTACCACCACATCGGCCATGGGATTGCTTCATCGACCTGCTGCCGGGGGCTCAGCTCCCCAAGGGACTAGTCTATCCTCTGTCCATCCCGGAGCACCAGGCGATGGAGGAATACATCACGGAGGCTTTAAATCAGGGATTTATCCAACCATCGACCTCATCGGGCGCGTCCAGCTGCTTCTTCATGGGCAAGAAGGATGGAGGTTTGCGACCATGCATCGATTACCGACAACTCAACTCACAAATTAAACAACAACCTTACCCGCTCCCTCTGGTCCCAGCCGCCCTCGAAGAGCTTCGTGGAGCTCAAGTCTTCACGAAGCTGGACCTGCGGAGTCTACATCGATGATATTCTGATCTACTCCCGGAACCTGGCCGAACATCGCCAGCACATCCAGCAGGTCCTCCACAAACTCTGTGATCACAGTCTCTACCTCAAGCTGGAAAAATGTGAGTTCCATCGTTCTTCAGTACAGTTTCTGGGTTACGTCATCTCGGCCAAGGGTGTGCAGATGGATCAGGGGAAAGTTGCAGCAATACAAGAATGGCCACAACTTCTCACAGTTAAAGAACTTCAACGCTTCCTAGGATTCTCCAACTTTTACCGACGCTTCATTAAGGACTATAGTTCCATCACGTCTCCGGTAACCTCCCTCCTGAGAGGTAAACCCAAAGCACTCAGCTGGAACCCCTCTGCCCACGAAGCCTTTCGACAGCTCAAGAAGATCTTCAGTACCGCACCCTTGTTACATCACCCAGATCCCGAACTTCCCTTTACGGTTGAGGTCCACGCTTCCACCACTGGAGTGGGTGCGGTGCTGTCCCAAGCGGTCGGTGAGCCTCCTCTCCTCCATCCCTGTGCTTTCTACTCCCGTAAGCTGTCTCTAAATTACGCAAAATTACGACGTTGGTAATAGAACTTCTGGCCATCAAATTAGCCATAAAGGAGTGGCGTCACTGGTTGGAGGGTTCCAAACACCCATTCACCATCACCACGGATCACAAAAATCTTCAGTATCTTTGTGAAGCCAAACGACTGAACCCCAGACAAGCAAGATCGGCACTGTTTTTCACACGATTCAACTTCAAGATCACCTATAGACCTGGTTCCAAGAACATTTCTGCGGATGCATTATCACGACAATTCTCCTCTGATCAACCAGTTGAATCCGAACCCATCATACCCTCCAACCTAATCGTCAGACCCATCTTTTGGGAAATCGACAACAACATCCGCAACGCCACCCTCCAGGAGGCTGCTCCGCCAGAATGCCCAGAAGGCAAGATCTTCGTCCCTCAAGCCCAACGTCAAAGCCTTCTGGGCGCGGCTCATCAGTCTCCGGGCTCTGGACACCCCGGCAGCCAACTGACCCTCTTGCTCCTACAATCCCGATACTGGTGGCCCAGTATGCGCCGGGATACGTCCAGAGTTGCTCTGTCTGTGCCATGTCTAATTCTCCTCGTCAGCTTCCCACAGGCAAACTGGTACCACTACCCATTCCACAGAGGCCCTGGTCCCACATAGGAGTGGACTTCGTGACCGATCTCCCGGCAGCCAAAGGTAACACTTGCATTCCGGTTATGGTGGATCGTTTCTCAAAGATGTGCAAGTTTTTCCCTCGCAAAGGTGTGCCTACGGCCATGGAGACGGCTGAGCTCCTATTTCAACAGCTGTTCCGTCACTTCGGCTTGCCTGAGGAAATCGTGTTGGACCGGGGACCTCAATTCATCTCTCACGTATGGAAAGCTTTCTTCAAACTGCTTGGTGTTTCAGTTAATCTATCTTCAGGCTATCATCCACAGACAAAAGGCCAGACAGAGAGGAAGATCCAGGAGCTCGGACGTTACCTCCGGGCATATTGTCACGAGGACCAATACAGCTGGAGCAGGTTCCTCCCATGGGCCGAGTACGCACAGAACTCTCTGCGCCAAGATACCACCGGCTTAACATCATTCCAGTGCGTACTCGGTTACCAGCCTCCGCTGTTCCCCTGGACGGAGGAACCCTCTAATGTTCCAGCTGTAGACTACTGGTTTCGGGAGAGCGAGAGAGTGTGGGACTCAGCTCATCACCATCTCCAACGGGCCGTGTGACAACACAAACGCTTCGCAGACATTAGAAGAAGACCTGCTCCCGATTACCAACCTGAGGATCAGGTCTGGTTGTCGACACGGGACCTCCGTCTGCGTCAACCCTGTCGCAAGCTGAGTCCCCGCTACATTGGTCCGTTCAAGATCCTGAGACGTATCAATGATGTCACATTCCAACTTCAGCTCGCTCCCAGGTACCGTATACACCCCACGTTCCACGTATCTCTACTAAAACCCTTCCATCCCTCTGCCACAGGAACACCGGGAGCTGAAGTGGAACCCCCTCCTCTGGAAATCTTGGAACCACCCTCCATCTACACGGTTCACAAGATCCTGGACTCGCGGCGTTGAGGGGGCCACCTGGAATATCTTGTGGACTGGGAGGGGTACGGACCAGAAGAACGATCCTGGATCCCTAGAGACGACATACTTGATCCAAAGCTGATCTCGGACTTCCATCGGGACCATCCGGATCGTCCTGCCCCTCGCAGTTGTGGTCGCCCTCGGCGTCATGTAAGGGCGTCTGGAGCCGCCCTTGGAGGAGGGGGTAGTGTCAGGCATTCACCACAGCCATCTTCATCTGACACACCTCCGGTAGCACCGCCTACTCGATCATCATCACCCGAACACTAACTGCTTGCACCTGATCCTCATTGAGCCACGCCCTATAAATAGAACTCTCCATCATTCACTCATTGTCTGGTCTACCGTTCACATGCTGGTTCCTGCTTCCTCTGTTGTTTCTTTGTGGACTGTGTGGCGTGGCTCACCCATTGGACTCGAGTTCATCTCATGTTTACAAGAACATTCTGTTAAGAACTTTATACTCTGCTTTATGCTTTGTCATTTTACAACTACGCTTGTTAATAAACTTTTGGATTGGATTGCTACTCATCTCTCGTCTCCTCCGTCCCCGTCTGTGTGTTTGAGTGTGACACAGATGTATTTCAAGAGATTTTCAAGGATTTAAAATATCTGTGAAAATTTGATTTTCTTCTTCTTCCAATATCAGGCAATATCTCAGCAATGCTTCTGTATATCAGAATGAAACTTGGAATGCTTCATTGGCACCATAAACCAAGGGTTTTAGACAGTTCTGGTGATAGCTGCACCACCTACAAAATCATGGATTCTTTGGGTCATATAGAATCTGCCATGACAATAGCAATTTTGCCAGAGTGGTCTGTGGGAATTGTCCTCGTCTCCCGTCCAAAGCCTGTAAGCTGACGGCCACTCTAGAGCAATTTCCCTTTCCCCTGGGTTATCAGGCTCTGAGGATGACAGTGAGCAAGAGCCAATAGACTGTGGTTAGGGGACACAATGCCTCCAGGGATGTGGGGAGTTCTGCTGTACTGAGTCAGAAAGCAACACCTTCTGTGCCATCCAGCATGACTTCCCTCCGCTGCACCACTGCGGGTATGTCATTTGTTTCTTTGGCGCCACTCGCACAGAGTTTGGGGGTGTGGCTTATGCTGCCCAACCCACCCTGTTGGCTCACTTGGACAATTTGACTTGGCTATGCTATGAGGCAGTCGTGGCCTAATGGTTAGAGAGTCGGACTTGGAACCCAAAGGTTGCGGGTTTAAGTCTCGTTGGCTGCCCACTGCACTGTGTATTCACAGTGTGTGTGTTTTTTTCACTGCTCACTTGGATGGGTGAAATGCAGAACACAAATTCCAAGTATGGGTCACCATACTTGGCCATAGGTCACCTCCTATCCTTTCCTTTCCCATGTGATTCAGGTTGCCAGGATTCCTCTCAAGTTCAGCAGTGTTCTCGAGACTTCGGTGGCAGTCCGAGATGCCTCTGTCTTGCGCAGGGAGATTGCTGTCCTCCTGGCAAAGGATGCAATCGAGCCAGTACTTTCATGTCTCAATTCTTCCTCGACACAGACCATTCTTATGGTTTGCGTTTTGAGGGTCGGGCATGGCAGTACAGGGCCCTCGCCTTCGGGCTGTCCCTGTCCCCCGTGTCTTTACGAAAGTTGCGGAGGGTGCCCTTCCCCCGTAATGGGAAGCGGGCCTCAGGATCCTCAACTATTTTGACAACTGGCTCAACATGGCCCGGTCACGAGAACAGTTGTGCAATCACAGGGACCTGGTGCTCTGGCACTTCAGCCACTTGGGGCTTTGGGTCAACTGGGAAAAGAGCAAACTCTCCCCAGTGCAGAGAATCACTTTTCTTGGTATGGAGAAAAGACTCGGTGAGTATGACGGCATGTCCCACCAACGAGCGCGCCCAGTCAGTGCTGGACTGCCTGAGTTGCTTCAGAGGCAGGATGGTGGTAACCACTGAAACAATTTCAGAGGCTCCTGGGGCATATGGCATCTGTAGTCACACTGCTCAGATTGCTTCATATGAGGCCACTTCAGCACTAGTTACACTCTCGAGTCCCGAGATGGGCATGGTGCCGCTTATTCAGCCCCTGGTCGGACCTTGCTTTTCTACGGGCCGGGGTGCCCTTAGAACAAGTGTCCCAGCATGTTGTTGTCATGACAGGTGCCTCCATTATGGGGTGCTACATGCAATGTGCATGCAATGGGCAGGTAGCCACGGGGTCCTGGAAAGGACCTTGACTGCTTTGACACATCAAATGCCTGGAGTTGTTGGCAGTACATCTAGCCATGTGGCAGTTCCGGCCAGTGCTAAAAGGCAAGCACATGTTTGTCCATACGGACAACACTGCAGCTGTGTCATACATCAACCGGCAGGGAGGTCTCCAATCACATCGCATGTCACAACTTGCTCCAAGTCAGATGCAGCTCAAGTCAGTGCGTGCCATCCACATTCCAGGGGGAGCTCAATTGTGCAGCCAATGCGCTCTCACGACAGCTCACTTTCCCCGGAGAGCGGTGACTCCATACCTAGATGGTCCAGCTGATCTGGAGTCGATTCAAGGATGCTCAGGTAGACCTGATTGCTTCCTGCAAGTCCTCCTGTAGGGGTAAAATAATTTCTTCATGAACCAAAATGTCAGGGACTCTCACAAAAAACAGATGCCATGCAACAAAACAATAAAACTAATCTGGAGAAGAGATATCCAAAGAGAGCAAACAACACCACCCCCCTTGCTCATTTACAACCACCTTCCTACCTCTCCTCTCCCCACCCTGCATCTCACTCTTCTTCCACAAAAGCAAGAATATCTATATATCACATCTGTTATATCTTGTGAATATATTGTTTTTTCCGCTTCATGTTTGGTATAATTCTAAGGTCTCTGTGCGATTGGTAAAATGGTCTCAATTTTGCAGCAGTCACTTATTGTCAGGGTTATGTTTAGTTTTTGTCCTTATGTTCATTGAGTTTTCAGTTGGCATGTCTCCTGTGACCTAGTTTTTTCCTGTTTGTTATTTTGTTCACCTGTGTTTATTAACTTGTTAGTTCCTTTGAATGCTCCCCTTCTTAAACCCTCAGTTCTCCAGTAGTCTCCGTCCGTTCTTAGTCATTATTAGTTGTATGTACTCCCTGTCAGCCTGTCTTTTCAGTTTTTTGTAATATTACATTGTTTAAAACTTCATTCTCCAATCTTCATCTTCCTGCCTGCTACACACAGTGACAGAGGAACGGACCTATTAAAGATGACAGAGGCTGAGGACACGCTTTGGTGTTTGCGGCAAGGCGGTCGGAGGTTGGTAAGTTATGTGGAGGAATTCCTCAAGCTTGCCAACCAGCTGAGCTGGCACGACGCTGCTCTAGGTGCGTGTTTTCAGCTGTGGCTGGACTACGAGACTATCAGTTGGGATCTTTCCATGTGTGAGTATCCCCTGATCGAACTAATTAATCTCATCCTTATTCTCATCCTATTTAAATGGTTCTAATTTCAAAGTCAAAGAAATAAAGGCGTGCCCCCTGAGGGCCCTCCAGAGCCCACTCCCATCTGCCATGGCTTCCCAAACTGCCTGCTCCGCCAAGGCCTCCCGAACTGCCTGCTTCACCATGGCTTCCTGAACTGCCTGCTCTGCCATGGCCTCCTGAACTGCCTGCCCCACCATGGCCTCCCAAACTGCCTGCCCCACCATGGTCCCCCGAGCTCCCTGATCCGCCAAGGCATCCCAAACTGCCTGCTCCACCATGGCTTCCCGAACTGCCTGCTCCGCCATGGCCTCCCAAACTGTCTGCTTCGCCATGGCCCCCCCGAGCTCCCTGACCTGCCATGGCCCCCCAAGCACCCTGACCCGACATGGCTCTCCGAGCTCCCTGATCCGCCTGTTCCAGTCCTGCAGTAGCCTCCAGGGGGCCTGCACCCCCTCCCCGGTGGATCTATTATGGCGTGGTATGCGCTTTCCAGGAGGGGGGTGTAATGTCAGGGTTATGTTTAGTTTTTTTCTTGCGTTCATTGAGTTTTCAGTTGGCCTGTTCCCCTGTGACCTAGTTTTCCTTTGTTTCCTGATTGTTATTTTGTTCACCTATGTTTATTAATTAACTTGTTAGTTCCTTTGATTGCTCCCCTTCTTAAACTCTCAGTTCTCCAGTAGTCTTCGTCCATTCTTAGTCATTATTAGTTTTGTGTACTCCCTGTCAGCCTGTCTTTTCAGTTATTATTAAAATTACATTGTTTAAAACTTCATTCTCCAACTGTTGAAGACAGTCTTTACAGACACTGTGACTAAATGATAAAATAACAGGATTCTTGAAGATTTCACAACAAACAGGACAAGAAAGCTCTTCTACAGACAGTGAATCCATTTCCACTGTTCGAGCTCCAGCAATATAAACTTTCCTTTCACTTTCTGAAGTGAATAACCAAGAGAATCACAAAGATCTGTTCATAAACAAACGGCTCAAATTTATCTTTGGTTCAAATTTATCTTTGTTCTTCACTGATTCTTTGGTAAAGAATGAAGAGAGAATGACAAAAAGGAAAAATAAAGAGCATTATTCTTCTACTAAGGTTTATTGATGGTTGGCAAACAACTTTTTGGTGCATTACTGCCACCATCTGGTATGGAGTGCGGACCAGAATGTTGTATATATGCATTGATAAATACATAAATAAATAAACTATATCCTTCCACTTATTTTGGTTTCTCTAAGATACTGAAACAATATATTATAACACATATAATAAGGGGTGGTGCCTCGAAATAATGGCACATAGTCTTAGAGTTTGTGCTCAACTAATTGAGGCCCAGGTCAGGAAGCAGACAGACTGGTTTAGCCAACCATCTGCTATAGCCGCCTCACATCATCGAAATCAGATAATTCTCAGCACACAGAGACTCTTTCACCTAGATATCATGCTATAGAGAACTATAGTACGATACTAAAGAGAAAATAAAAAAAAATGGCCAAACCAATTAAAGAGTAACAATGGTGCTTAATATTACATTATTCAGAGAAACAAGTATTAATGATACATCTCCTGTGCACCATACAGATTTCATTAAAGAATTAGCTGATTTTCTATCTGTGTTAGTGCTCGCTGCATATAAAGTGTTAATAGTGGGTGAGTTTCACATCAATGTTGATAATGAAAACGATGCACTAGGATCAGCATTTATAGACATTCTGAACTCTATTGGGGTTAGACAACATGTGTCAGGACCCACTCATTATCGAAATCATACTCTAGATTTAATACTGTCACATGGAATTGATGTTAATGGCGTTGAAATTCTGCAGCAAGGTGATATCTTGGATCATTATTTAGTCTCGTGTATACTCCATGTAACTGAAACTGTAAATTCAACTCCTTATTACAAGTATGGTAGAACCATTCACTTCTACTGCGTTGTAAGTAATCTTCCTGACTTATGTGAATTCCTTCAGCATAACCAATAGCCCAGAAAAACTTGATGATGTAACATAAACTATTGACTCTCTCTTGTCTAGCACTTTAGATACGGCCGCTCCTTTATGCTTAAGGAAGATGAAGGAAAACAGTCCAACCCTGTGGTATAACGAGCACACTCGTGCCTTAAAGAGAGCAGCCCGGAAAATGAAGCACAGCTGGAGGAAAACAAAACTAGAGGTTTGTTGTATGCATGTTTATGCATGTCTACAAATCTTTTCAGTTCATTCCTAAATTGTGCAAACTCAGCTTCCATAGGAATGGATTAAAAATGCTTGTGTCCCGCGTTCTGCTCCACTCCAGATCATGCATTTTTTTAATCTACAGCATCGCGAGGATGCGCTGCACCTGTTTGGAAAAAAAGGCGGCCGAGGCGCAAAAGCGTAATCAGTGTAATGAAAGATAGGGCCTCATAGCGGGGATAGAGAGATGTCGCTGCGTGGTATAGCAATTTAATTTCTGTTTATTTAAATGGTCATCGGGGGCCCCCTTAAAATGCGGGGCCCCAGGCATTTGCCTGCCTTGCCTGCCCCATTGCTACGCCTCAATGTGTGTGTGATGGATGGGTCAGATGCAGAGCACAAATTCCAAGTATGGGTCACCATATTTGACCACTCAGCCACATTCAGTACAAAGTCCTGTATGAAAGACAAACACACCACAACACAAAAAGCACATTGCATCCAAAAGAGAACCACAGACAAGACCAAGAACATTTTTATGGTGAGTATAGGTGTCACATCCCTGTGGACTGTTTTTGTGTTTTTCCCCCTTGTATGCCCTTATTTGGTCTTTCCTGTTCCGTCTCTAATTATTACGTCACTGTTTAATCGATTACACCTGTCCTTGTCTGATTTGTCTGTGTATTTAAGGTTGGTTGTGTTCACAGTTTGGTGGTCGGTTATTAACAGTGTTGGGGCTAGTTACTCAAAAAAGTAATATATTACATATTACATATTACTCTCAAAAATAGTAATGCCTTACTTTACTTTATTACTCCCTGGAGAAAGTAACTAGTTATATTACTAGTTATATTACTAGTTACATTTTTTTTCTTAATTACTCTATAATTGCCTGAGATGCATCAGATGGAGGGAGAAGATACAAAGGAGGAGTGTTCTTTAGGGTCTTTATTACGCCAACAACTGGATATGTTTTTGGTCGATCGGATCACAAGTGGACAATGGAGACACAGTCGTTTACATCTGGCGTTTTAATCCATCTCTTCTGTCCACTTTCGACCACTTCTGACCACATTCCTGCATTTACATACATTACAAACTCAACTGACAGGCGTCTCTCCTGTATGACTTCATGTGATTCTCTTCAGACATTAGAACTGTACATGAATTATGAGCTTCTAGAACGTTTGACCTCCTAACTGAAGATCTTTTTTACAAATATAAACAAAAACAGTATAAATAAAAATAGTCTAAACAAAAGAATAGCTGTATTAAGTGCAAACAATAGTGCAGCCATAATCAAAGTAGGCTAGGCTACTCTCTCAATGTTCAAAGTGCAAATAGAGACCAATTTTTTTAAGCCTGATACAGAGCTATAGACAACTACACAACCTATTATAGGATACATACAAATAACAACATATATATGTTATGTAGCCTAATTTGCGCGCACTGTGGAACCGCTCTCTAAAAGCGCGTATTAAAATTGCTTTTGAAGGCGTGTGCGCGTTTAACTTTCGGTTTCGTTTTAAGGATCGTGCGAATTCTCAGCGGCGCTGCGCGTGCTTTCTACAATACGAGACATTAATTTAACAAACGAATTTGAAAGTGAGGGGGACACAAACGGGATTTTGAAAAGTGGATGTGGTCAAAAGTGGACAAGCTGAAAACGTTTTACACCCCTATTTACACCTGTACTTAGCATTGTCCACTTGTGATCAGATCGACGCATCAGAAAACGCATGTTAATACCAGGTGAAACAGGGCCTCTAATTCTTGCACAGTACCTCTCTCTGGTCAGTGTCAGTAATCTCAAATCCAAATCCAAAAAACAAAAAAGCAGGTGTTCTCAAGTCCAAACTTATTTAATATAATCGCAACATTTTGCCGTCATATAATCGCACAGGCTGACATTGCGATTGCGATACGATTAATTGTGCAGCGCTACTGGGAACCTTCCTCTGAAAAAGAGCTTGCCGTTGTTGACGCTTCCATTTTTCCCCATCTGTCTTTGCGGGTGCCGCTCTGCTGCCGGCTGCCGGGTGTCGACCATTCGGTGATGGTAAATGATACCTCGTGCCAAACCCAGACCAATCACTGTTCCATTCACGCCCCCACCCCTTCCCTTCTGTTCTCTGTGTTGTGTGCCTTGTGTGTGATGAAGGTGCTACTGGCAAATGTAACGCAAGTAACTAGCTCGGGAAAACTGTAATAATATTACCATTTTCAGACGAGTAATGCCTTACACTACTAGTTACTGAAAAAAGTAATATTATTACAGTAACGCGTTACTTTGTAACGCGTTACACCCAACACTGGTTATTAACGTCAGTTCAGTCGTTGTTGTTAATGTCGCTCCAGTTCTGTCATAGTCTGTTTGCGTCTGTTTACGTTGGATACCCTGCTGTTCCTGTCCGTTCCTGCTCCTTTTGTGGATTGTTTAATAAATGTGTATGTTTTGGACCTCCTCGTCATCACTCCTCATTCCCCGCACAACCACGCTGTGACAATAGGTCTCACATGTTTGTGTAGACATACAGTCGTTATTTTACATTTACATGTACATTTATTCATTTAGCAGACGCTTTTATCCAAAGCGACTTACAGGTGGGGAATACATCAAGTCAAGTAGTGTCGAAAGAGATGGTAGAGATTTTGATAATATAAGATTATATAAGACTGTTGTTCTCATTTTTATAAGATTACTTATTAACAAATTGATGCAGACTAACACTTTCAACTCAAGAAAGTGTAAGAATTTTGAGTTTCAGTCTCAGTTGTTTCACGCAAACATTTTTACTGTTTTACACCAGATTTAAAAAAACATCTACGAAAAATAAAAAGAACATACTGTACTTAAGTTACTGATTACAGGTCTGTTCCACTATGGCATTGCCGTGAAGAAGCTTTTAAAGCAAACATTTTTTATTTTATTTTTTTTTTTTAAAGAGTATTTTAATCATATTTTTTTAAATTGGTAATTACTAAGCTATGAACTCTCTGTCGCAGCGACGTCCCAAATAACGTACCAGCAACGTAACTTTGTGATTCCCATATTTGTCGTGGCGACGTTACAGTGTTACGTTGGTGGGACGTGACAAGTACGTCCTAACGACTAACCTAGTACGTCCTAACAACCAAACTACCACGTTCCTTATATTTTACATTTTTACTTCTCACCTTTAGTCTGGTCCAGAGGATGTGCTCGTACCACCTTTAAATCGGTATATAAATGACAAACTCATAAACATTTTCTACTATAAAAAATAAAACACTTAATTCTAATGTTTTTTTAATTGTTATAGGAGATTTTAGTAAATATATTCAATACATACATGCAAACCATTACAAAAACATTACATTCTAAACATTAAATGAGCAAAAACAGTGCATTCATTTATTAATCAGCATTTATTCAGTGTTATTTCTACAAACACTAAGCCAATACATTTTGAACATTACACCTATTCTTTAACCATGCAAAGTGTTACCAAGTCATGAGCACAGATAACTGAACACATCAATACATAAATCATGTAAATTTTACTGAATTCTTTTAATTTTACTGAAAAGTTTCTCATTACTGATGGGTATAGTTAATTTTATCTGTAAAAATGATCAATAATTATCAATACTCATTGGCAACTCCCTATAATCTGGTACAAAAAAAGACACTGATAAAAAGAAAACAATTCAGTAGTGACCTCTTTATTACTTTAAGTTAATTTGTTTCCTGAGTGTCCTGTGTATGAAACACTTGCTACAAACATCTGATGGTGATGTGCTTCAATACTGCTTCACTATCAAAAGCAAAACCTAAACAATATTGTCATTACCAAAGGACCAAAGTACCCGAGTACTCTGATGTCAAACATGTTCTTCCTCCTCTTCGCCATCCTGAGCCTGTACTGCCAATATCATTCTCTGGCACCTGAAAGGGAGGATCACCCTGTTAATGTTGCTAATGTATGTACACAATCAGTCAAAAAACTGCAGTCTTTGTGTTTCAATGTTTTTCGATAGAAGTCTATTCGAGTCTATTTAATCAAACTTACAGTACAAAACTGTAATATTGTAAAATATTATTTTTAACTTAAAATGTTTTCTGTTGTTTTTCAAATACACTTTAAAATGTATTTCATTCCTGTGAGGCAAAGCTGAATTTTTCAGTAGCCTTAACTCCAGTCTTCAGTGTCACATGATCACTCATATGATGAATTGATGCTCAAGAAAGATTTCTGATTATCAATGTTGAAAACAGTTGTGCTACTTAATATTTCTGTGTAAATTGTGGTTTTTCAGAATTATTTTATGAATACAAAAACAAACAAAACAAAACAAAAAAGCTTATTTTAAAAAAAAATCTTTTGTAACATTATAAATGTATTTACAATCACTTTTGATCAATTAAATGCATCCTTGCTATTAATGTCTTCCCAAAGAAAAGAAAATCTTAGTGACTCCAACCTTTTGAACTGTAGTGTACACAAAAAAAAAATGTAGTATAATAACTGTAATAACTTTAATAAAATAACTGTTTTTAACAACACCGATAATAATCAGAAATGTTTCTTGAGCAGCAAATCAGCATATTAAAATGATTTTGAACACTTACAACTGGAGTAATGATGCTGAAAATTCAGCTTTGATCACAGAAATGATTGAAATGATTTACATTTTAAGATTAATTTCAAAGTTTGACCAACAGTATACATTACTACATTTAAATGAAAACACATCTTGTAATAAACAATGCACACATTCTCAAAGAACTTACGTTCTGATGATTACTGCCTTCCCTCACGGCTGCCTTCTTCAGTGGTTCCCAGACTTCCTCATTTTCACCTTTCCTTTGAATCTACACAAAAAAACAAAACAAAACAAAAAAAAAACAGAGAATTTAATAAGTCACCCCAGACTTTTTTTTAAGGTGGACACAAACTGTCAAGGTGCCTTTTGAAATCTTAAGTGGTTCTCCAGCTTCTAAAGGAAAGGCAGAACCTGGGCCTTATTCACAGAGAATTTTATCTTACCACTATGTGTCCTAGCTCTTAACAGAACTCTTAAGAGTCTACAATATCTAAAAAGAGGGTTCAGTCAATGCATAGACCAGGGATCCTCAAATCTGGCCCATGAGATCCACTTTCCTGCAGAGTTTAGCTCTAACCCTAATCAAACACATCTGAGCATGCCAATCAATGTCTTCAGGATCATTACAAAATCACAGGCAGGTGAGTTTGATCAGGGTTGGAGCTAAACTCTGCAGTGGATTGTCCTTCCTGGGTAAGATTTGAGGAACCCTGGCATAGACTTTCTTTTTTGTTAAATTTCCACACTGTGCATGGGTTGGAGCTCTTAATACTGAACTCTCAAAGTGCACCAGATAGACAAATTTAACTTTAAACTGTACAGTACATTATTTCTTACACAAGGCCATGGCCCCAGATCCCCCAGGCAGACCAAGGTCCAGCTATCCTCCATAGTCTCAAAAAAATCCTGTGGGAAACACAGCAAAATGATTTTGTGTATGATTTAGGCATGGGGAGAGTAGGGCTGCACAATAAATTGCATGTAATTATCATGCGCGTATAGTCAGTAAAGCCAGTTTCTTTGATTAGTAGTAAATTTCCATCAAGTGCATTCAGCTGGAACGGCAATTTATACATGGAGTCGTAAATCACTCACAAGCTACGCAAAATTGTGCTCATAATCGCAGATGAATCGCATTTGATTATGAGCGTGATTCTGCGTAGCTTGTCAGTCATTTACGACTCTGTGTATTAATTGCTGCTCCAGCTGAATGCATGTGATGGTGATTTACTACTAATCAGAGAACCAGCTTTATTGACTAATTCGCCTGACAATCGCATGCGCTTTATCGTGCAGCCCTAGGGGAAAGCCTTTACAATGGTCAAATTCAGGCCAACTACAATTTTTAATTTTTTTTTTTAAACATGTTTAAAAATGACCAGGAGCTCGGGAGGTGCAATACGATATAAGTGCAATATAAAAAAACTAAATAAATAAATAAATAAATAAAGTTTAAGTGCATGTACTATACTTAAAGGAGAAAAGTCATCATGAGGTATATGTGTTTGTATACATATTTGTACGGAATGTCATAAGAAATTATGTTTTTTTTAAATTATGACCCAGTCTTTGCAAAGTGAACAAGCAAAGAAGATCAAATACCCATAACAAAAAAGGTAAAACAGCAATATAGGACGATTTTGAAGTTAAGGGAGAACATGAGATGGGAGTTTTTCGACATACCCTAACTGTTATGTACCGAAAAAAGAGTTTGGCAGAGCAAGACAAGACGAGCATTTGACATTAAAAAGTATATAAATTGTATTATTTTTATGAAAATAACTGATCGTTTCACTAGATAAGACCCTTCTTCCTCGGCCGAGGTTGTTTACAACCGCATTTGGGATCGTTAACAAACTCGGGGCACCATAAAAGTCTACTATATGAAGAAAAATGCTGAATTGAATCCTCAAAAAACATAATTTCTTTATGACTGAAGTAAGAAAGACATGAACATCTTGGATGACACGGGGGTGAGTACTAGGGATGCAGCGATACCACTTTTTTTCAGTACTCGACCGATACCGATGGTTTTATTTTTGGTACTTGCCGATTCTGAGTACCGATATCAATGTTTTTTAATTTACCAGTAAATTTATGAAATATTGGGTACAAAAACTAAAAGAATATGTAAAATGTTAGTTGGTTAACTTCATTTATCAAATAGATACAGTCAAACCAAAATGTATTCAGACATCTTTTCTCACATTATCAGACAACATTTCTCTGCAAAATGGAACTTATTTTTGATCCCAAGTGATCAATTTTACTGTATGAAATTTTTTGGGGGGTATAATATGTCACACTTTTACTTTATTTTGCTGATTTACATAAATGAACTATAGTGCCCTGCACATTAATTAAAAAAATAAATAAATAAAAATTATACTAGTGTCTGAATAATTTTTGATTTGACTGTATATCTTTCAGTTATGTCTACACTTAGTTTTTGCTTAACACTTACACCTAAGTTTTCGTTACTTTCACTGTTCATTTTTTGCTCTATGGTACATCATCTTTAATTTATTAGCATTAGAGCTGCTCCATTGCAGCAGCTACTGTAATCATGCGTTTTGTTGTAATAATGCAGGGAACTACTTGTCATAAATCTCCTAACAGTGATATTTTCTCCAATAAAGTTGTGTATGCTTTATAGTGAATGCCCCTATAAATTTTATATTTCCCAATTAGTCTTAATCCAAATTATGCGTGTGCTAAGTGAGCGAACATCAATAAAGATCACGCAACAGAATTGCGCTCCCCCGCCCCCCTCTCTCTTTTCCTCTCTTTAGATAACTTGCGCATTGTTTTACTTACTTGTTTTTGACATATCTGACAGAACTACAAACTTCTGAGTAATGTCTGTGAGAAAACGATATTAAAGCGCATATTGCAGGTTAAAAATGTTTTCCAAATAAACATATATCCTTGTATGAAAACACCATATGAATCGTTAATGCAGGATTTGAAAATGTTTTACAAGACGCAAGGACACAAATTTAGAAGAAAAAGTGACGATTTCCTTGACAGTTCTCAAAAAGCGCTTTTTTTTTAACATCGCGTCATATGACGTCACGAGAGGGAGTCGTTTGCCGCGGTCTATTGGTTTTCACTAGGAGCGGTCTTGAGTCAGTGTGTTTTCTGTAGTTATTTCTTTATTTAATTTGATTATCGTCATGGTAAATTATAAAAAATGTGTTTTTGGAGGTTGCCCAAACTCCAACCTGTACATCGGACATCGAGTCCACAGGTTTGCAAACAAGAAAAAGGACGGCGCTATCTTTCATGCCTGCGTGCGTTTGTGCAGGCGAAGAGACGGGCCTTTACTAATGCATTTGCTTAGAAAAACGCGGTGGTGTGTAGCGTTCAGTTTACGCCGGAGGATTATTGTCCCGGCGATATGATGGAGTTCAACATGGGATGCCGAAGCAGGCTCAGAGCTGGTGCGGTTCGTTCGGTGCACACAGCGCCTTCATCGGGTCTGTTGTCAGCCTGTGGTTCGTCTGGATCTGGCGAAAAAAACGTGAACTGTGCACCGTAAGTCTTGTTTTTTTCATTATTGTTAGTAGTAGTATTCTTATAAAATGTATTAACTACCAAATCAGTGAACATAATTATTTAATGATGAGACGCAACGAGATATGTATAAGTTGTTGTAAAGCACCGCGGCTAGCTTGCAAGTATTAGCAATATAATAAAACTGTGTAAAAACGTTACCATTTGAGAAGGCATAACTGGTAAATTAATCTCAGTTTGTTAATATTGTAACCATCAGGTGTTGGTAATTTATTCTCATGTGGTGTGTTTATAAGGCTTTGGGAAACATTGCAAGACATGACGGTGTGTGAAGATCTGAAGCAGTGCAGGCCAGCTGTTATTAACCACCTCTGGACTTTAGCTTCCACTCCTAATGGAGATGCAGATGTGATGGAGGCCAAGTGGAAAAGCATGGTCAGCAATGAATGATAGTGGAATACTGCAGGTCACCAAAGGCTCTACGAGAACACAACACTTTCTTGTCTTCCACTACACTGATCCCTGTTCCAGATCCCTCCAGAGGATCAACAAGATGAAGCTGTTGGCGTGTATCTAGCACAGCATACAAAATTTAACATGTTAACAACACATTAGTGTGATACCCACACTGAAAGATAGTTAAATGTTTTTAAATGGGTCAGATGGTATATTTTTGTTTTAGTAGTATATGTTTGGTACATCTACATTTGTTATACGTGTGTGTGTGTGTATATTAACAGTTGCAATGTTGTGTTTTGAGTTAGGTATTAACGGTGCTATGAAACAATATTTATGATTTAGTGCTGTATAAATAAAACTGAGTTGAATTAACCATAAATGCAGATCTGCTTGATATATATGTGATGTGAACGTCATAAACCAGTTTTTATACAGTAAGACAATTTGTGATTGTGATTATTGTTTATTGATTGTCACCAAAATGGGGCCATTCAAAACCTTTATAAAGTCACTCTTCCTCTGTAAACTGTCTACTCATGACTGACACAACACATGAAGGTAAGGGTTTCTCACACAAGAATATAATGAAACAAACGTGTTTATCTCCCTCTCTCTTTTTCCTGCTTTGACGAGAAACCGCTATATCACGTAACGTTAGTGTCGGTTATTAACGAGTTTGGCGTGCTTGATTAACGATTATTAGTTTCTGTTACAGGTAAGTAGTATCAATACTCGTAGATGACCAATATTAGCTTTGCTTTAGCCTGATTACATATCGTTTGCTAATGTGTGTAACGTTATATCTAAGCTAACACTGGTCTCTTCCCTGTTCTCCTCACACCACAACTCAATTCGTCTCATCTGACCGTTGTTCTGTCTAATCCTGGGCTGTCCCTGCTCTCTTGGCCACATAGCAGACTCATAATTGTATGTGTGGTCCGTCATACGAGTGTAAATAAACATTTAACATTTCCTCCGCGTCCGAACGATCATTGTGATCCATTGTTTTTCTATTGTTTACATTGACCGCACTCCCTCTCGTTATGTCACTTCCGGTTTTGGCGATTTTCAGACGGAACTAAAATTCTCTCACAAAAACGACTCCAGAAGCCTTAATATCGTATTTTAAAGTATAGTTTCAAGAAAATCTAGTTCCTACATTATTTTTCTATTTATCAACTCAATGGGGTCGCTAACCTGGAATATGCACTTTAACTCGTCAAGCTCGTACAGTACCACATACCGGTATCGGTGCACCCCTAATTTTTGATCTGGATGTAGACTTCTCCTTTAAGTGATATCTATCTAGTTATGAGTAAATTGTGAAATTCAACCCTGTGGATTACCTGCCTCTCCTCCTGAGCATTTTGTCGTGTGGGTCCAGGAAGGCTTCTTGTATGTCTGGATATCGATGCGCAACTCTTTCAACCATGAGAAATGCAGTTCCAGTGTGTCTTCACATCTAGGGCAACACAATGGTCAGGCAGGCCTGAAATATAAACATATAAGCCACTAAAATCAATTTAAATCTATAGTTGTGCCTGAGTTTCACTGAAACAATGAGGTTTAGTTTGTCACCCAGGATTTGCTGATTCCTATGAAAAAGTTTTCATGATGGATTATCTCTTGATCCTGGATCCTTGCAGCCATTCATTTGGAGATGGTTTGGATGATATGCAGTTATTTCTAAAGAGGAAAGAATCAACATTACAAAAACACCAATAGCAGCATTGCTGGTCCTGTAGCTTATATCAGTTTTTCAGTACTGAACAAGTCAGGAGCCAAATCAGTAACCTTACCTGTTCTCGATAATCATCCCTACTCATAATCATAATAGTTGTCGGCTTGGTGCTGCCCAGACTATCTCTCCACCTGCTGACAAAAATGTTAGTTTTACAACAATGAATAAAATATTCAGTCTAGTAGGTAGTAACAAATGAGAATCTTTTCTTACAAGCAACTCACTGAATCATTGCCTGGTTCATTGGCAGTCAGGACCTAAAGAAAATTAACCACTTGTTTATTAAAAAAAAAATTAACCACTTGTTTATTAAAAGATTTGTTAAAACGAACGTATCAGATCTATTTGTGAATGAAAGGTAACGTTAACTAGCATAAAAAGCAAGCATGTAAAAAACACTTTTAACACCAATAGTGAGCAAACGTGATCTCGCATCGGTCTAATTAAACGTTTAAACAGTAGTTTATATTCAAGCTTACAATATGGCTAGCATGAGCAACGTAAAGCACTGCGGTCACGCCAGCCGCGTCTTGAAAATACACGGTCAGGCCAGCCGCACTTTTTTTTCATTGCGCATCTAATCGCGTACTTACGGTATGGGTGCTGAGAGCGGTCAAAATGGATGTAAAGATGCTGTCAGAACGGCGTTTTCTTTATGCTTTTAGCTGATATTTTCAGTAGATTGATGTTCACGAATATTACTGCATAAAATCTAATTTAACCCTTAAAAGACCGTAAAGCAACACCAGAATAGTTGCTTATTGCTATTTTCCATCAGAATGTAAAAAATAGTAGTACAATTACAGATTTTTTTTTAACATTGATTTGAATTAATCTGAATACATTACATATATATATATATATATATATATATATATATATATATATATTTCTGTATCAAAGCTGATTTTTTTAGGTTCAATAGTCCAGTCAAATGATCCTTCTGAAATAATTACTAATATTCTAATTTGCTGCTCAGAAAACATTTATTAATATTATTATGTTGAAAAGACAGGAGTACAATTTTTCAGGTTTCTTTGATGAATAGAAGTTCAGAAGAACAGCATTTATCTAAAGTAGAAATCTTTTATCTAAAAGCATTTATTAGCATTTATCTCAAATAGTAATCTTTTGTATTAATAAATGTCTTTAGCATCACTTGTGATCAATTTAAAGCATCCTTGTCAAATAAAAGTATTAATTTCCATAATGTATTTCCAAAAAAAAAAAAAAGAAAGAAAGAAACATTTCTTTTTTAGAAATACTGATCTTTGGATTTTCTATTCATCAATGAATCCTGAAAAAATGTACTCAACTGTTTTAAATAATAATAACAGCAGCAACAACAACAATATATTCTACATTATTAACACCAATATATATATATATATATATATATAATTATAATACATTGTTTCTTGAGCAGCAAATCAGCATATTAGAATGATTTCTGAAGTATCATGTGACACTGAAGACTGAAGTAATGATGCTTAAAATTTAGCTTTGATCAAAGTAATAAATTACATTTTAAAATACATTCAAATACAAAACAGTTATTTTAAATAGTAAAAAACAATTCACAACATTGCTGCTTTTGCTGTATGTTGGACTCTTTTCTTTATAGGTTTGCTAATTCTTTCCCTTGATTCCTGTTCACTGTCACCCTGACTATTACTGTATTAATTTCCAAGTAATTTTACTGTATAGTTTTGGAGAAAATTAAAGGCAAATTCATCTCAAACATCTAAGAGCATTTTTTCACTTTTGCATCATGTCCCATATTCAAATGCTCATAAAAAAACTTTCCTTTATAGGTTTGCTCATTCTTTCACTTGATTCCTGTTCACAGTCACCCTGACTATTACTGTATTAATTTCCAAATAATTCTACTGTATAGTTTTGGAGAAAATTAAAGGCAAATTCACCCCAAGCGTAAGTGCATCCTAGCACTTTTACACTATATCCCATTTTAAAATGCTCATAAAATTCTTCCAAGCATGTGTGCTTTCTAGCACTTTTACTTCATGTCTCAATTTCACTATGTATATTCACATTTTTCGAGGCTATTACTGTATTAATTGTTAAGTCATTAACAGCACAGTTCTGGAAAAAATAAAGGGAATATCAACACAAAATTTGAAGTATATTCTTGCACTTTTTTTTTATTTATTCACAAAAAAAAAAAATAAAAATAAATAAATAATAATAATAATAATAATGCGCATAATTAAATATATTCATGAAAAGTGACATAATTTACATAATGTTGCAATGTTTTAGAAAAAAAGTAAAAACAAAAAAAAGTCTTGTTTTCATTTTGTAAGAACATAAATACATTGGATTTTCACTTTTCCTCTTATTTTTTAACAACTAAAACTTTAAAGACAAATAAATATATATTGTTATATATAATTAATAAATGTACAATACAAATGTTACAAAATAATGTATTCAGAGTTCCAGTAAAAAAGTACTATTTTTTCATGTGTGTGTGTATATATAGACATACATAAACACACACACACACACACACACACACAGACACAGAGTTTGCCTTTAATTTAACCAGAAACTGTACATTGTTTGAAAGATTTTTATGAGTAGTTGAATATGGAAAATTATATAAAAGTGCTAGAATGAGCAAACCTATAAAGGAAAGATTTTTGTGAATGTTTGAATACGGGACATGATGCATTTATGCTTGGGGTGAATTTGCCTTTAATTTTCTCTGTACAGTAAAATTACTTGAAAATTAATACAGTAATAGTCAGGGTGACTGTGATCAGGAATCAAGTGAAAGAATGAGCAAATGTAACGCCAAGCCAGCAGAGGGAGCCCTCACCCCAGTACTGCTTGCATGCTCCCTCTGCTGCTTCTACTGTCACTTCCTGTTTGGCAGTATATAAGGACTCACCATGTGCTCACTTGTTTGCGAAGTATTGCCAGTTCAACCTGCCTTACCGAGCGTTTGTATTTACTCTGTTGGATTACCTGTTGCTACCTTGCTTTGTTTATGGACTGTTGAGTTTACGGATTACCCCTATTGGATTGTTTGCTGTTTCTGGACTGACTTCACGGTATTTGACCCACTGCCTGCTTTAACTCACTGCCTGCTTGGATTACGTTCATGTCGTGTATGCTGTTGGACTGCTTTTGGTTTCGACCTTCTGCCTGTTTATACGTTTATGTTTGCTGCTGTTATTAATAAAGTTCCGCATCTGGATTCTAACGCCGCCTCAGCGTCTCCGTTACAGAATACTTCGCCTACCAAGAATCCAGCGGAAATTACGACCAAAAACATGAACCCAGCAGATCGTCTCGTCAGGCTCCGCCAAGGAAACCATCCCATTGAGGACTATGTGACAGACTTTTGTGAACTGTGCGATCAGGTGGACTTTAATGAAATATTTCTCAAGGACATCTTC
>NW_026129692.1:0-39554 GCF_022985175.1 Labeo rohita | reverse complement strand
TTTTCAATTAGCCACATTCATAAGGTAAGAAGGGAGAGAATGGCATGTGAAGGAAAATTCTAACTTCTTTTAACTTCTAACCTGTAGTAGTGTTGCAATCATGAAATATGGACAAGCCATCTGTCTGAAATTAGTAATCTCATTATTTGGGCAACAAGCTGATTTACCATACAAGTTAACCAAATATTTTAGAGGAGAATGATGTAATGTGAAATGCTGATACCTTTGCTATGTACTTTTCCTATATAAACTGTTGTATCCTTATTGCTGGGGGATTCTTTGTGATTGGTGTGAGGTCCTCCCAGCCATTATTAAAGCATATTCAAAGGCATTGTCTGGAGTCTGTCTGGTTACTTCTGTGCAGCAGGTGTAATAGAACACTAAAGATCTTAGACCCAAGTGATAGTGAAATGAAAGCTTAGACTGAATTTCAGATTTGTTGTCAGGATGTTTTCCGTTGTCAGTTGAGGGTTTATTGGTTGTCTTGGGTGTTGTCAATAAAACTTTGTTCATGCAAAGAGCGACGTGTCATGTAGCAGCTTGGAATTAAAAGTGCTAAAGATTGTAGGTGTCAGAGCAAATCAGACAAAGAGTAGTCCGTTCATAATTACAAAACTTCACAATCGTTCTGATTGTACCTGTTTTTGTCCAGCCAAAAGTCCTGTCCAGCAATCGCACTGCGTCCCACAACCAGCACTGCATGGTTTACGTTTTGGCTGCAGGTTGGATCATTTTAAACTCCTGTGGTCAGTTCACTCAACATCATGAGAGCAATATCAAAAACAGCATCAAAAATAGCAACAGACAAAAAGCTAACTGAGAAGGTATCAGTTAGCATAGTTTCAAACACTGTATCCCTTTTTTCTCCAGTCAAGAGAGTCTGGGACAGCAGCCGGAGCAGCGTCATGCAGTCATGATTTTTGAGGGGCCACGATTTGTGATGATGCTTGTCATGTGACACACAGCAGCCACGATAACACTGCATAGCTGTGCAGGCTTATGTTTTATTTATATTTTTTCCCCTTTTTATTCGGTATATTTCCAAACGTGTTAACTATATCAGGAAATATCTAAAATATGTGTAAGAGTGTAAAAGCGTTTTGCACCTTTATAGATTACGTTAGTTGATCTATAATGGGCGATGGGCAAAGCAGCCTAATAGTGTAGTCAATTAACTACGCATAAAAACCCGGGAACGTGCCTCAGTTTGAATGGGCCTGACTCCTCTGCAGGAGCCCCAGAAATGAGTGGTATACAACATTATATAGACAAACATTCAAATATTCAAACAGAAATTTTAAAATGTTGCATATGAACAGGGCTGTACAGTGTGACATATATCTCTACGTATATTACGTGCAACGAAAAATCAGGTCTGTGCGATGAATAAATCTACCACTGTAGCACGCGTGCGATACAGTTTCACGTGCTCATAATACAGCCGCTTAGAAGTGTGACATGATTTCGTTGTTTGTGTGTGTGATAATACTTAGTAGTTAGTATGATCTATTTTGATCGTGGACGATTAAAATGTTTCCACAATCTTCTTTTGAAGAAGTACTGGCGCATTCACCTCAATATACAGCGTGGGACATCAAATGTTAACTCAGCACCCTGGTGAAAAAAACAGCATGCAGTAGTAGAGTTACACTCGCGGGACAGTGCACTTATTCACAATCACAAAGTGCATTATTTTCATCTCCTTTAAAGCCTTGCCGGTTAAACATTTCATTCACGTTCTGTTCTGACTTGCTTTTTCTGAGCACCTAGCTGAAGAGCACGCACTCTGCCTGATTCCGCATAGGCTACTGTCAAAAGCGCATAAGGTTTACATATAAACACAGTAGGTTATGTTTTAAAATGACAGTAAACCGTTGAAAGAGAAACGGATGCGTGCAGCCAGGGGCGTCGCTAGTTCTAATCATTTGGGGCTCGAGCCCCGAAAGATTTTTCTCTAGCCTCTAATGTTTTTACGGGTGATTTCCGAGGAATTCACGGAATTTGTCAAAGTTTGAATGAATTAATCAAAAGCCGTCATTACACTTTAATCAAATCGTGATATGGACTAGTATCAGTTTCCCCTCTCCACACAAATGATTGGAGATGCGCCTAATAGCACACATTTATAGGTTTAAAGATTATAACATTGTTTTATACTTTAACTGTTTTAAATCTATTTATTTTATTTTAGTCAAGTCGTGATGATTTGAGAAGGCAAAATTGATCAAACAGACGATCAGTCTGGCCGCTTGGTCGTTACTTAAAAAAAAAAAACTTGCAAAAAAATAGTTTAAACGTTTTTCTAAATTAACTTAAGAAACGAAAAGAAAATTTAATCACGTTGCCATTACATAAAAACTGAACAATTTTAATAGCTGAAACCGTAGTATAGGCTATTTTGTGAGAAGAGGGGAAAAAAGACGGGCTCGGAAAAGCTGTCGGAGAAGGGCCGCGCTGTTCAAGCAGGTGCACAACTTCCACTCCATCATCAGCTTTACTAAAATAACCTAGCTGGGGATTTGACTAACTAACTCAGCTCAGCTGTTTTCAACATAATTAATTATTATTATTATTATTATTATAAAAAGTTTTTGAGCAGCAAATCAGAATATTAGAATGATTTCTGAAGGATCATGTGAATGGAGTAATGATGCTAAAATTCAGATTTGAAATCACAGGAATAAATTACATTTTAAAATATTCAAATAGAAAACAGTCATTTTAAATGGTAAAAATTTCAGAATTGTACCGTTTTTGCTGTACCTCGGATCAAATAAATGCAGGCATGGTGAGCAAAAGAGACCTAAAAAAATTAATTACAAATTTTACTGTTCAAAAACTTTTGACTGGTAGCATATAACATTTCTGTAAATATCACAAAAAAAAGTTTTTGATACCTGATGCATTATCTAATGTTTAACCTCATTGTAAAGTGTTACCATATGCAGGTATGAATACAGATGTTGAAGGTGCATTATGACTGCCACCAGGTGGTGATGTGCAACAGCCATTTGCAGAGGTCACAGAGAATTAATTTGTTCCAAGGCTGTATTAACCAGGCTTTATCTCCACACAGCTGTGTGCTCATGAGTCTCACCTGAGAAGATCAGTTTCTCCTTCATGAGGTTGACATCACGACTTGGCCGATGCACTACAGCGCTTAGCTTAGCATGATCTGTTCAGGGTTGTAGCGGCGCATACCACTCATCTTCCACCTGAGGAAAAAACATGACAACACACAGTCAACAAAACACACTTCTGAGGCTTTGAAAGTGCCACAAAGTTCTGCTCTTTAAGTATTGGATCTTGAAATATTTGATGAGATAAAGTGACTGAGAACACTTAAAAGGATTAAAGAGCAACACTAAAGTAAAAGCACTAAGAATGATAATTACTGGAACGGAAAATACAAACAGACATAAGAAACCGAACAAATCCAGACCCTAAAATACTCATCCTCATTACCTGATCAGGTGATAGCGGAGCAATTTCAGCGAGCAGCGGAGGACAGGCACATGCAAAGAGCAGAGGGCAGAGAGAAAATGGAAAGTAGAGATTGCCAAGAAGAAAAGAGCAGAGCCATCAGTTGAAAAGCCCCCGGTCGCCCAGCAGAGATATAACAAGCGTGCTAACTACAAAACAACCTAACATTAACGCCAAGGCCTGCTTTCGTGCAAATGTGTGCGAGCACAGAAATAGTCATATTGAAGATTAAAGCCACTACTGACACAGCAAAATAGCTTCCAGTATTAAAAACCATTAAGAAACAACTTGAAGGACATAAAAGAGATGCACTTACCTCTGAAAAATGAAGATGCCGATGACAATCGCCACAGATATTAAATCTGAGGTGATCCATATCAGGCCATATTCTTCCGCACTCTACAAAACACGTTAAAGCAGCATTTAGTCATTAGATATCAATATAAAAAAGCTAATTAGAGGAAAAAAAACAAGCAGAATCCTAATAAAAATAAAATCGCAATATATATAAAATTGTACACTACTAGTCATAAGTTTTTGAACTGTAAGATTTTGAAATGTTTTTGTTTTTTTTTTACAGAAGTGTCTTCTGTTCACCAAGTAGAGATGTTCCAATACCATTTTTCCCCTCCCGATACCAATTCCGATACTTGGGCTCAGGGTATCGGCCGATACCGAGTACTGATCCGATACCTGGGTGTGTATCTGTATATACAGCTGTAGATACTACTAGCCCTGTATTAATTGACAGAATTATTTTATGCTGTGCTTCAGATTTATCCCTTAATAAAACATGAACAAGTACATATAGTGAACTAGAGTGTTTTTATTATCTGACATACATTTAACAGTATTACTTATTTTTGAAAAAGAAACTGAACTTCAACATCTGAAAAAGAACTTCAAATGCAGCTACAATTCTAACACTGTAAACTGAAAAAGGTATTTTAGTATTTTTACAATATAACTGTATAAAAAGGTATTTTAGTATTTTTACAATATAACTGTATAAAAACAGTGGAACAAATAAATCTAGGAATATAAAAAAATAAATATAAATTATATAAGAAAATAATCTCTTTAAAGCTTAAAGTCCACAAACAATTTTGTTAAATAAAAGGCATTTTAGTTTTTAAATACAAAAGTACAAAAAAGTGCAACAGTAACTTGTACTCAATCTGAGTAGTCCTTTAAAAAAAAAAGTAAGTGCAGCCACAATGTAGTAAAATAAATAATAGACTTGAGTAATAGAGTACAAAAATAAACCTCAACTGAACAAGTTAAGATTCAACAAGAGCAGTATTAAACCCAGAATGAAAATATAAATATTTCAAGTAACTTAAACTAGGTTACACACTGCTGTGGAAACTTAGTATTGCTCACAATTTCAATAACAATGGCAAGTTCTTCTTCAGGAAAATGAGCATTTCTGCTCTCTCTCCTCCCAGCCTGTTTCTCCTTGCATCCACAATATTAGATGCTGTGCTAAACAGTCTCTCACTGTCCACACTAGTACCAGGGGCGCAGAGAAACTTTGCAGCAGTGGCAGCCAGAGAGGGAAACCGAACTCGGTTGACTGCCCAGCACTCGAATGGGCTGTCTGAGCATGAGATAGTTTGCCCCATCATATACGTCTGAAGTTGAAAATGTGTGCTTGTAGTACCTGCACCATGTTCCTCATCATGCTCCTGCAGGATTTCCTCAAACAGGCCCTTCAAGCTACTCTCTCTGCTGCTGCTGCCGCCTACCAGCACTTGCATTCGTGGTGTTTTCTTGGGGTTTTCTGCTATTGTCTCTGCTACAGTTGTAGACTTCTCAGTTTTCTCAATTTCTACTGTCAGAGCATCCTCTGCATGTTTGATGTTGTCTGCACTTGAGAAGTATCTGAAAGAAACAATAATAAAAACAATAAATACATGTAACAAATAAATAACCTCCTACAAAGCAGCCTTTAGTTTGGTCACAGACTTAATGCATCTGTAATTATTAAATTATTAGGTACAAAAAAAAACTTAAAATAGCATTTATACAGTACCATTTAAAATAATACATAACAAGTGAACTGATATACTCAATATGGCAATGACAATAATCAATATGGAAATTTAAAAAAAATTTAATAGACATATCTATCTTTGAAACGTGGATCCAAGAGAGTTGCAACTGCATACAAGGGCTCTTCCTCGATGGTTGCGAATCGTTTCTTGACGGCCTCAAGAAGGGTGGTTTTCATTGTTTTTATACCAGTGTCCTCCTGGATCAAGTAGCCGTTTTAGAACTGTAACTGAGGGGATCACTTCCGCTACAGACGAGGTGGAGGAGCTAATCTGTTTGGTTACTTCTTCAAATGGTGCCAAAACAGTGACCGCTTTTTCCAGCAAAGCCCACTGGTTGGCTGTCAAAGTGGCTGGCAGGTCATGATGAGCTCCGTATGCTGAAATCGTCCGCTTCTGCTCAAGTAAACTCTCTACCATATAAAAAGTACTATTCCACCTCGTAGCCACATCTTGCTGCAAACGTTTGGTAGGCATTTTTAGATCCTTTTGAATATCCTCCAGGCGCGTTGTGGCCAATGGCGAGTGTTTGAAATGGCCAATAATTTTCCGACAGTTCGCCAGCGCATCACTCACACTTCTCTGTGATAACAGGCCTTCGTGTACCACCAGTTGGAGAGAGTGTGCAAAGCACCCCAAACTCGATACACCCATCTCGTCCATGGCTTTTTTTCATGTTGCTTGCGTTGTCGCGCAAAATAACATGAACACGGGATTAGTGTTGTCACGGTACCAAAATTTCAGTATTCGGTACCAATACCAGTGAAAATCCACAGTTCTCGGTACCAGTTTCGGTACCAAATCAAAACACAAAAACATGAATTGAACAACACTCTTTTTATTAATAACAAATAAAAATAAAACAAAGTTTTGGCTTGGAAGCTGGTATTTTGGGTTGAGGTGATGAAGTATTTGCTGGAATCCCCATTTTTCACTGTATAAACTGGCACTTGATCCATACATGTGAATTCAGCAACAGCTCGGTTCAGTTTTCTTGCCTCAGGTGAGTTTTTGTCGTACTTCTTCTGCTGCTGAAAAGCATCTGGAACCGTTGTTTGCTTAGGAGTTTGATTTGGTGGTTCATGGTCTTCTTCAGCCTGCAGCTGTAAAAGAAAAATATAATATACTTCAGTAAAACAATGGGCTGAGTCTGACTAAATGCAACATTAGATTGACACCAGCTAAACACAACTTTATATATACACTATAACTTTTCAGTTAATAACAAACCTCAGCTTTTATAATAAATTTAGATAGGATTACTTATATTGAGTGTATATCAATGTTACACAGACGGAAACTGTAGTATTAAAAACACTTTACAAAAAGATAACATTTAACATGACTTAATAAACAAGTGTTACATAGCAATTATTCTTCTTAATTTCAAAATGTATTAATTTATTTTAAATTAAAAGTTGTATCTGTTGACATTATTTAACGCACAATGAACAAACATGAACGATGCAGTGTTTGTATAAAATAACATTCACACACATTAATTAATGTTCACTCACTCTAACTTGATGTTAGATAATATATTAAGTCATGGTAATGAATGGTATCTTTTACCAAACTATACAGGACTGTATTTGACTGTACTTTTATTTAATCAAACTGCGCAAACTATATTTCATAGCCTAGAACTGCTTTTGTGTTGACCGACTTTAAGGCATTAACCATACATTTGTACATTTGTTCTCTAACACACATATTTTAGCTACACAGGTCATTTAAAAGCCTCATGTGGGTAAAAATAATACACTATCATGTCCTTTTTTTCCCCCCTTTTTTAAAAATAATTTTTAGTAAACGCTATACGAGCATTAAACACTTAATAAAGAAGTTTAATACTCGCGTTAGCATTAGCCGCGCTTATGCTAACGATTAACTAAGCAAATGGCAATGTTTATTTAGGGTATAATTTTTATTAAAAAAAAGCTCTGAATATAAAATTAAATTAAAACTTACCTGCTTGAACTCTTTCATTAAATCTGGGTGTCGGTCGTTGAGGTGTTTTATTAAGTTCGATGTATTTCCTCCTTTTGAGAGAAAACTTCGATGACACCGTTTTGCAAATGGGTTTCTGATGATCTATGATGTTGCCCTTGTCATCAGTCGCAAATACGAAATATTTCCACACGTGGCTCCTTTCTCCTTTGTTTTCAAAAAGCGGATTCTGAGAAGCTGCATCAGCAGCACCGCCGGTCGCCATGCCTCTGTGCTTTTATGAAGAAGATGCAACTGCGCAGTGCGCACCTTTCGAACAGCGCAGCAAGAACCGGGTTGACCGGGTGCTCGGTACCACCGGTACTTTAGAAAACCTGGTACCGTAACATTTAATTTTTTTTAGTACCGACTTGGTACCGAAGTACCGGGTCTTTTGACAACACTACATGGGATTTAGAAATATTCCACTTCACAAGCATACCCTCGATTGATTCAGCTATGGACTTGCCGGTGTGCGAGCCGCGAAACTCGTTAGCCTGCAGCACTGCACTTTGAAGAGTAAAAGATGACGGCGTCACTGTGTCCACCCAGTGTGCTGTCAAACTTAGTAAAGACAGCGGGGTCGAGTCGCAGCTCCAGATGTCAGTAGTGAAGCTGATAGTTCGCACGTCCTTTAGTTCACATGAAATGTGTTCACGCACTGTCTCATATAGCTTAGGGAGCGCTGTTTCGGAGATATATTTGCGACCATGCAAACTGTACCGGGGCTCCAAATGTTCAATTAAAGCAGCGAAAGCCCACGTTTTCGACCACTGACAGTGGCTGGTCATCCAGTACAATAAACTCGATAATCCTGTCGGTTATCTTTATTGCTCGTTGACTGTCTAGTGAAAACTTTTCTCTTTGTTTGAATGAAGCTTCCAATATTTGTTGCGTCTGGCACGGCTCGTCCTTCTCTGTCCTAGCTTTTGTGTAACCATCGTGTTCCACGGGGTGACGCGTCTTCAAATGCTTTATTAAGTTTGTTGTGTTAAAGTTGCTAATACTTGTGCCACCCCTTGAAATTGCAGCTAGACATATAATACATGTCGCTGTTTTACTGGCTGGTTGATCAAGCCTGAAATACTGCCAAACAGCGGACATACAGTGGGTACGGAAAGTATTCAGACCCCCTTCAATTTTTCACTCTTTGTTATATTGCAGCCATTTGCTAAAATCATTTAAGTTCATTTTTTTCCCTCATGAATGTACACACAGCACCCCATATTGACAGAAAAACACAGAATTGTTGACATTTTTGCAGATTTATTAAAAAAGAAAAACTGAAATATCGCATGGTCCTAAGTATTCAGACCCTTTGCTGTGACACTCATATATTTAACTCGGGTACTGTCCATTTCTTCTGATCATCCTTGAGATGGTTCTACACCTTCATTTGAGTCCAACTGTGTTTGATTATACTGACTGGACTTGATTAGGAAAGCCACACACCTGTCTATATAAGACCTTACAGCTCACAGTGCATGTCAGAGCAAATGAGAATCATGAGGTCAAAGGAACTGCCTGAAGAGCTCAGAGACAGAATTGTGGCAAGGCACAGATCTGGCCAAGGTTACAAAAAATTTCTGCTGCACTTAAGGTTCCTAAGAGCACAGTGGCCTCCAAAATCCTTAAATGGAAGACGTTCGGGACGACCAGAACCCTTCCTAGAGCTGGCCATCCGGGCAAACTGAGCTATCGGGGAGAAGAGCCTTGGTGAGAGAGGTAAAGAAGAACCCAAAGATCACTGTGGCTGAGCTCTAGAGATGTAGTCGGGAGATGGGAGAAAGTTGTAGAAAGTCAACCATCACTGCAGCGCTCCACCAGTCGGGGCTTTATGGCAGAGTGGCCCGATGGAAGCCTCTCCACATGGAGTTTGCTAAAAAACACCTGAAGGACTCCAAGATGGTGAGAAATAAGATTCTCTGGTTTGATGAGACCAATATAGAGCTTTTTGGCCTTAATTCTAAGCGGTATGTGTGGAGAAAACCAGGCACTGCTCATCACCTGTCCAATACAGTCCCAACAGTGAAGCATGGTGGTGGCAGCATCATGCTGTGGGGGTGTTTTTCAGCTGCAGGGACAGAACAACTGGTTGCAATCGAGGGAAAGATGAATGCGGCCAAGTACAGGGATATCCTGGACTAAAACCTTCTCCAGAGTGCTCAGGACCTCAGACTGGGCCGAAGGTTTACCTTCCAACAAGACAATGACCCTAAGCACACAGCTAAAATAACGAAGGAGTGGCTTCACAACAACTCTGTGACTGTTCTTGAATGGCCCAGCCAGAGCCCTGACTTAAACCCAATTGAGCATCTCTGGAGAGACCTAAAAATGGCTGTTCACCAACGTTTACCATCCAGCCTGACAGAACTGGAGAGGATCTGCAAGGAGGAATGGCAGAGGATCCCCAAATCCAGGTGTGAAAAACTTGTTGCATCTTTCCCAAAAAGACTCATGGCTGTATTAGATCAAAAGGGTGCCTCTACTAAATACTGAGCAAAGGTTCTGAATACTTAGGACCATGTGATATTTCAGTTTTTCTTTTTTAATAAATTTGCAAAAATGTCAACAATTCTGTGTTTTTCTGTCAATATGGGGTGCTGTGTGTACATTAATGAGGAAAAAAAAATGAACTTAAATGAGTTTAGCAAATGGCTGCAATATAACAAAAAGTGAAACATTTAAGGGGGTCTGAATACTTTCCGTACCCACTGTACTTCTTGCACGTATGTACTTCTTTAAAATGTAATTCATTCTTGTGATTTCAAAGCTACATTTTTAGCATCATTACTCCAGTCACATGATCCTTCAGAAAGCATTGTAATATTCTGATTTGCTGCTCAAAAAACATTTATTATTATCATTATTATGATGTTAAAAACAGCTGAGTATATTTTTTTTCAGGTTGCTTTGAATAGAAAGTTCAGAAGAACAGCATTTATCTGAAATAGAAATCTTTTGTAACATTACAAATGTCTTTATCATCACTTTTGATTAATTTAAAGCATCCTTGCTAAATAAAATAATTAATTCCCATTATTTCTTCCCCTAAAAAATACTGACTCCAAGCTTTTGAATGGTATAGTGTATAAGGTTACAAAAGCTTTTTATTTCAGATAAATGCTGATCGTTGGATCTTTCTATTCAAAAGAATCCTGGGGAAAAAAAAAAAATGTACTCAACTGTTTCAAATATTGATAATAATAATAATAATAATAATAATAATAATAATAAATGTTTCTTGAACAGCAAATCAGCATATTAGAATGATTTCTAAAGGATCATGTGACACTGAAGACTGGAGTAATGCTGAAAATTTAGCTTTGATCAAAGGAATAATCAGATTTTTAAAATATACAAATCGAAAACAGTTATTTCAAATATTAAAAATATTTCAAAATGTAACTGTTTTGCTGTAATTTGGATAAAATAAATGCAGGCTTTGTAAGCAGAAGAGACTTCTTTAAAAACATTAAAAATCTTACTGTTCAAAAACTTTTGATTGGTTGTGTATATCTCATAAGTCTAAATGTGTCTAAAAGTACTATTTCCAGGGAATTTTTGAAGTATTTCGAAGCTTTTGGAGCCCACAATCCCTTTCCACTACAGATTTTTCTGATGCAAATGTATGCAACTATTTGCAAAATTAGTTAGTGATCTTGCATCATATATAAAGCATGCCAATTTAAAATCTACAGTATTCTGTGGAATGGGTGGTAAAATGTGTAAAAGTGGGCCAAGATTCTCTGCATCCTTCTTGGAAGCTGACAGCATAATTGAATTAGCCATTCAATGAACATCCGGCCAACGTGTAGGACTTCATGAATGACAGGCGTTCCAAATCTGGCCTGTGTATTTGAATGTGATTATAGCCAATTGACATAAAAAAAAAAATTTACTCACCTTGCAAGCTGTCCAGATTGTAGATGAGCTTGTCTCTTCAACACAACAGATTTGTAGAAATTTAGCATTATATCACTTGCCCTCCAATGGATCCTCTGCAGTGAATGGGTGCCGCCAGATTGAGAGTTCAAACAGCTAATAAAAACATCAAAATAATCCGTAAGTAATTTACACGACTCCACTCTATCATTTAACATCTTGTAAAGTGAAAAGTTGCATGTTTGTGGAGTGGGCCCTTACACTTATAGGGCATTGCAAGCCCTCTGAGGCGTAAGCCAGGGCTATTTTTGTAGTCAACAATCTCACGAGAAGCTGTCTTTGACACCATCCGTCACCCACCGAGCGATGCCTCACTACTGATCTCTCACTGACAGTGCGAGAATTTAGAGCAGCGTCTCGCTATGGTAAGAGTGCTTCAGGTGAACGTTGGGCGAGTGAGACAGTCACACCACCTGATGCCTTGGCTCATTCCCATAGATATGGTGTGATGGGACAGCACTCACCACCCAACGTTATCCACCACCACTATCCAAGACAGCAATCCCATGAAAAATTGACTACAGACGCAAATCCATCAAAAAAAAAAAAAAAAAATAATTTTTTATTTTCCATATGACTAGATTTTTTATTTTTTTTTTTTTTTCCAAATTGTCAAAATGGCATAATTTAATTTATTTTATTCATTTTGCATATTACTAGTTTTCTGTTTTGAAAATTGTCAAACGGCATTAATGGTTAGTTAAACGGCAGTTGTGGCAAACTCATTATCCTCTAAACTGCGTAAATTAACGTTATTATTTTTTTTTTTTATTTTGCATTTTACTAGTTTCTTTATTTGAAAATTGTCAAACGGCATTATTTAAATGTCAATTTATTGTCAAACATAAGAAAGCGCTGTCAGTTGCTGCACTCATTATCCCCTAAACCAGACCTGGGCAAACTCGGTCCTGGAGGGCCGGTGTCCCTGCAGAGTTTAGCTCCAACCCTGATAAAACTCACCTGTTTGTAACTTTCTAGTAAACCTGAAGACACTGATTAGCTTGTTCAGGTGTGTTTAATCAGGGTTGAAGCTAAACTCTACAGGGACACTGGCCCTCCAAGACCGAGTCTGCCCAGGCCTGCCCTAAATGGCGTAACTTAAATTTATTTATTTTTTTTTGCATTTTACTATTTTTTTTTTTTTTTTTTTTTTTTTTTTTAAATTGTCAAACAGTGTTATTTACATTTTAAACAACAGAAAGTGACGTCAGTTGTGGCACTCATTACCCCCTAAACAACGTAAATTAACTTTATTTTTTTTTTTTTTTACTTTTATTATATTTGAAAATTGTCAAACGGCATTATTTAATGTCAATTTATTGTCAAACGTCAGAAAGCGCCGTCAGTTGCTGCACTCATTATCCCCTAAACCAGACCTGGGCAAACTCGGTCCTGGAGGGCCAGTGTCCCTGCAGAGTTTAGCTCCAACCCTGATAAAACTCACCTGTTTGTAACTTTCTAGTAAACCTGAAGACACTGATTAGCTTGTTCAGGTGTGTTTAATCAGGGTTGAAGCTAAACTCTGCAGGGACACTGGCCCTCCAGGACCGAGTCTGCCCAGGCCTGCCCTAAACAGCGTAACTTAAATTATTTTTATTTTTTTTTTTTTTTGCATTTTACTAGTTTTTTTTTTTTTTTTTTTTTTGTCAAATGACGTTATTTACGGCATTTTAAATGACAGAAAGCGACGTCAGTTGTGGCACTCATTATCCCCTAAACAGCGTAACTTTAATTTTTTTTTTTTTTTTGCATTTTACTAGTTTCTTTATTTGAAAATTGTCAAACGGTGTTATTTAATGTCAATTAATTGTCAAACGTCAGAAAGCACCATCAGCTGCGGCACTCATTATCCCCTAAACAGCGTAATTTAAATTTATTTTATATATTTTTTATTTTGCATTTTACTAGATTCCTTATTTGAAAATTGTCAAACGGCGTTATTTACGGCATTTTAAATGACAGAAAGCGACGTCAGTTGCGGCCACTCATTATCGAAAATTCATTCAGTTACACCGTTTAGGGGATAATGAGTGCCGCAACTGACAGCGCTCTCTGTCGTACAACACCATTTAGGGCAGAACTGGGCAAGCTCTATCCTGGAGGGCCGGTGTCCCTGCAGAGTTTAGCTCCAACCCTGATAAAACTCACCTGAACAAGCTAATCAGTGTCTTCAGGTTTACTAGAAAGCTACAAACTGGTGAGTTTTATCAGGGTTGGAGTTAAACTCTGCAGGGACACCGGCCCTCCAGGATAGAGCTTGCCCAGTTCTGCCCTAAACGGTGTTGTACGACAGAGAGCGCTGTCAGTTGCAGCACTCATTATCCCCTAAACGGCGTAACTTAAATTTATTTTTTTTTTTTTGCATTTTACTAGTTTCTTTATTTGAAAATTGTCAAACGGCGTTATTTGCTGCATTTTAAATGGAAAGTTCATTATTTATCCCCATAAAGGGTTGTAATTCAAAATTTTTTTTTTTATTTTGCATCACTACTAGTTTTTTTTTTACGTTGTTTTAAACCTAATTTAAAACTTCAGGTTACAGGTTACGTCGGTATTTGGTCATGCAGCAATTTAACTGAGGTTACCACTACTAACGTTACTACTTTTGTTGCGGTTGTTGTTTAACGTTACATTTTCTCACTCACCACAAGACAGGAGCGGCTGACTCTTCTTCTTCCATCAAATCCGCGAATCCGTGAGTTGTGGCCTCCAGCAGACACTCATGGCTTTGTTGTACTCATGGTAGTAGCCGCATCGCTTAATCGCTCGTTTGCAGCGTTGATTCGGGCGTATTTCTTCTCTTGTCTATAATCATCGTGTAGCGTGCGGTGGAGAGGAGATTCTCCCAGTCGATACCACTTTTCGTCCCATTGACTTCCATTCAGAAAAGCAAACGCGTGCAAAAGTTTGGCGTTTAGCTGCATTGCATAGTTAACCTGCCAATTCGTATCACGTGAAACCGTGTGACCAATAGCAGATCGATACGTCACCGCGTGACCTCTTAGCTAGGTGTTGACTAGAAAGAATACAGCTCTTGCTACTGGGCATGCGCACATAAATCTAACGTTATTTTTGTCACACTGTACAACAATAATACTTTTTTTATTATTATAGTAAGGGCTACGTTTATGGTTGGGGTAGGTGTAGACGTTAGAACAATTTATTTCATTGTTAGTTTCCGGTCGGAGTTGTACCCCTTGGGAGAAACGAGTCTTTTCGAAGCTTCAGCCTTTGTGAACACTGAACACCTAAGATGGCACATTCGAGATGGTAAGAAAAAAATAATGTCCAGTTAGTAACTGTAAAAAGTATTTTAGAGTAAAGTCATCATTTTCAGCACACAGCATAAATGTGATTTTAAGAAATCTGTGTAGATATTAATGTTACTGAGCTTTCTGCTGCTGTGCCAGATGTGAATACTGATGTAACTGTCCTGTTGTTGACGGACCACTTTAAAAGAAGCAGAGATTTGCTGTTCCTTTTAGCCAGTGTAATTTTTTTTTTTTTTTTTTTTTTTTTTTTTTTTTTTTTCATTTGCGTAACTGACAACTGATCATTTCTAAAACTGACACTTAGAAAAACTGTGTGTGTGCAGGTCACAACAACTGCAGCAGATGTAAAGACCAGGCTTTCACTACTCTGATCAAGCTTGGTCATGATCAGAGCTGTTTGAACCAATCTGTTGAACTCACTTATTCAAACAGCCATTTGCTGCCACCTACTGGTTTGGTTTCAATTTATTTTCATTTCATTGCCTACAGGTGTAGAAAACACACAAACAAACTAACAAAAACAGAAGACAAATAATAATTTATATATTGTATTTACACAACACTGTACAGGAAATGTTTAACACTATCAAAGTTATTTATATTTACATATTTACATTTTTGCATTATAAATGTTCAGTTATATTTATATGTTTACTGCAGTACAAATGTTCAAAGTTATTTATATATTTACATGTTCACAAGCAACATTGTATAAAATATACATGTTTATATTATTTATTACGAAAATAAATATAAAATCATCAATCTCCAACAAATGTTGTCTTTAATCCTTGGCCCAAGCTTTCACTAACAGGCCATTCTGGTAATTACTATAACGTATAACTATATAATACTATATTGTAATACTTAAATTATGAATCGCTGTCAAATTAATCTGCTAGTATACTTCGGTATAGAATGCGCTATGCGGAAGTAAATGATGATAGAATTCTCGGAAATTTTTGCAGGTTCGAACAATCCTTTTGAACTAATGAGAAAGGCCCCAACATCTACATCTACTTTTACTGACACCATAATCAAATGTGAAAAGTTTTTTTGTAAAGCCACAAATATCACTATAAAAAACATGAACACAATAAATTAATCAATTGATTTTTTTTTTTTTTTAGGAGATTCAGTTCTACACAGCAAAAAATGGATGCTGCTGATTGAAAGCAAAGTCTTCTTTCCTGTTATTGACCTACCAGATACGTCCTCTGCATTTGGTGTTCTCTTCATTTATGTGCTTAACATCAAGTACTAAGTGGAAGCCACTACTTTGTTGTTTATTTAGAGGTAAGTACATCTTGCAATATGCTGAAATATTAAGTAAGCATTAAAGGCAAAAAGAAAAATGAAAGCCATGTACATATGGGATTGCATGAGGGTAAATTATAAGAGAATTTGCATTTTTGAGTAAACAATCCCTTAAAAGAATAATCCACCCAAGGCTTGGGCTTTTAACATAGAAATCACATGACAAATGACATACGAAGCCTTACTTTCTTTCTGTTCGAACTCTGATCTTACAAGTACATTTACATTTAAACCTATTTAATTACATTTTTATATACCCAATCATACAATATGAATACAAATTATTTCATCATGTGCACGTAACATGAATCGATCTATGGAATGTGTGGTGATGCTGCTTACAATGGAGCTTCTTTCATAGGCTTTTGGCTGCTTTATTTTTTACTAACCAACAGATAGAGCTGTTTTTACAACACACTCAAAGCTTTGAATCTTTTCCCGAAACAGTCAGAGGAAAGTCTTAGTCCTTTAATAGGCTTAATTTGCCCATCAATATTGCTCACTCAAAAATGCTAAATTCTCATCACTTACTCACCCTCATGCCATCTCGGATGTACATGACTTTCATTCTTCTGTGGAACGCGAACAGAGATTTTTAGAAAAATAATCCATCTATGTGAGTCCATATAATGCAAGTGGATAGGTCCCTCAAATTTGATGCTTCACAACATGTTGACATTTACGTCAAACAAACATGTAGGACACTTGCCTGGAAGCAGTGGTTTATAATATAAAATAAAATATAATAAATATAAAATTTAAATATTTAAACATTTCTCACACAAACCTATCATTTTGCTTCAGATTACTTTTTTTTTTTTTTTCTTTTTTTTTTTTTTTTTTTTTCTAAAAATCTCTAATTGTGTTCCACAGAAGAAAGTATATTTGGGATGACATGAGGGTGAGTAAATACTGAGAGAATTACAATTTTTGGGTGTTGTCTTCTTGGCATGCAGTAATGATAACTGACAATTTGAGTTAAATAAAATTAACTGGTGTACTATTCTGTTTATTCTTCTAATGAATTCATAACAGTATTTTTGTCTGTCCACTGAAAGTATACACAACCAAAATATTCCAGTTCAAAAATTACGTAAAGAAATGGAATTAATCCATATGATTAATCCGTGGGCTTTTATTCACATACAAACATTGATCATCCAAATATGTAGAGTGTGTCAAATGTGGTAAACAGAATCTCAAACATGCTTGAGAACTGATTAGGTGTCTTAAGCCACTCGAATCATATGGATTATTTTTACAATGTCTTTATGCACTTTTTGAAGCTAAAAGACTTTGGTTGCCTGGATAGACAAAAATGAAGAGAGAATATCAATTTTCATGTGTTCTGAAAACAAACTAGATTTTTATGGGTTTGTAACAACATAGTAAATGATGACAAAATTGTCATTTTGGCTGAACTAATGCTCTAAAAAGTTTTACAAAAGAGAATGAAATATGAATCTAATTATTTATTTTTTTTTATTTTTTTTTTTTTTTTTTTTGTGAAGGTTCATTGTGAGGATAAATCCTGACACACCTCAAGTGCTCTGCAAAATTCCAGATCAGCAAAAGAAGTGGGAAGATGCTGCAAAGGAGAAACTCTGGCCTGAACCCTGATGTGTCTAAGGAGTCTGTGGATTTCAGCTGGCAAAACTATTAATCCACTATGGGCAAATGCATTTTACTCAGGAGAGTTTTTGTGAATTTGTATGTTTTTAGGATTGTTCTTATGATTGAATTTGTTCCTGATTTTTTTTATATTTTTTAATTGCTGTAATATACAAATATTTATGTATACATTCTTGAAAAATGCTTCTTGTGTGTAACAAGAGTTTTATTTGAAGCTTCACTGTCATTGCTGTTCACTGTTATCATAGTATGTTGTGCTTAGGATAAATGTTAAGAATTTTTCTAGCTATAATAGTTAAAATGGTATGTGCTATAATATATAATATATATATATATATATATAATGGTTTGTAATAGTGTTTTGTTTGAGTCTTAAATGAATCTGTGAAAATTGTAATGTTATTGCAAGGGTTATTGCAACATTTAAACAATTAAAAACATTAAAAGTTACACAGTTGTCATTGCTTTTTTTATTTTTATTTTTTTCCTTGTATTGCAATATATAACTGGAGAAAAGACCATAAAATTACTGTATATTTTACAAGTAAAATACAGTAAAAAACTGTACAAGTACAGCAAGTTAAATGGTACTGTAAATATAAATACAGTATTGCTGTAACTAAATTTACAATAAGTTACTGGCCAACTGCTGCCAGTAAGTTACTGTAATTTCTACAGGAAATTTTTTACAGTGCACTTGGTTGCCTTCAGCCTCAACCCTCGTTCAGGATTTCTTTACAGGACAATTCTAAAAGAAATAGATATGACAAAAAATAAAATTAATAAAACTGAACTACAGAGTAACATGCAGGTTGGGGTGGAAAAGCAGTCATACAGTATTTTAAGTTCACTAAATCAACTGCAATCCATAATACTTTCCAATTCAAACAATTGTTTATACATTGCTTAATTTACATTTCCAATAGTCTCCATTTGCATCTGTCATATGAGCTTGTAAGATCAACTATGTCTTACAACATACTTCATTATTTTCAACTAAATAAACAGCAACACAACCAAATGCTTTATACACAGTTTACAACATGTGTGTTGCTTACTTTTGTATGAATTCCAGCCTAAGTGTTTCCTGCTCTGGGTATTTGTAGCTCACAACTGCAACAGGGCATGTGGTCTTTAACTTCCTGAACAACAGCAATCTTGAACTGCACATCACCTCAAAAAAGACATTACAAAATGACCATATACATAATGACAAGCAGTTTGAACACATCTTATACACACAAGCATGATAACATACAAAAGAATTCCATCCAATCAATTTAGTAACATTACTAGCATGTTGTCTGTGAAGTGGCTGTGAACACAGGCATCCGACGCATCAGACAGCAACCAACTTCACATTGTTGTGAAAGTCAACAGAATAAATGACTCAATAACTATTTTCTTTCCAATACTGAACACTAATGTTAAATAAAACTGTTAATAGAACAGAATACAAACCCATGATAAGAATGCAGATGTGCCTGAGCTTGCTAGTAATGTTACAGAATTAATTTCTGTTTTGCATTTTATCATCCGTGTGTGTGTGTGTAAAACAAGACAATTAAAGGTCTAAACTTACCTCATTTGTCAGAAAACTCCACGGGGAAGATGTGTGACAATATGCAGAAAATGTTGAGTGCAACAGCTCCGACGTTCATTTGCCAAACAAGCCAGACAGCAACTGAATTAACATTATGTAAACAATTTATGTGACATTTAACAACATATAATTTACCACGAAGAGTAAAAACGGGTTTCCCAAATTCAAAAGCCGTCATTAAAATGAAACTCTCCGCATCTTCTCTTCACTGTTTCCGCGCCGATAAGCCACTGAGGTTCTTGTTCCCACAATGCAAAGCATAATTCAAAAATACGGAAAAACACCTGTAAAAACCAAATAAGGAAAATTCCTTCAAATTATTGCGGTATATTGTACTGTATTTTTACTGATTTTTTTTTTTTTTACATTGTATACTTTGGTCCACAGTATGTCCACACTTTCCCCATTGCTCTTACACCTGACCCACAGTATGCCCACACCTTAATGATTTTATAATTGTTTGGGTGTGATTGTCTACGTGATTATGCTAATACTGAGTTTTAGATTGGGACATGATTTGCTTTTGGCTGTTCAGACTATCCTAAAAAAAGTAAGAACTGTATTGTATTTTAAGTATTTTATTTTACTAGTGATGTATTTTGTCACTGTTTTTTGTAATTCAAAATATTATTCAGCAAAAAAATGCAATCCCCTTAAAAAATATTTTTAAAAAATGTCTTGTAAAATCACAGCTTTTCTGAATTGCTAAAACACATGTTTTGAAGTCATCACTCATTTTCTCAAAACCTTAAACACAAATCCAAATGATCAAATTAAATTCACAGAACCCCTGACCCTTCTGGCAAAAACAATTTTACCCGTGTGTGGAAAAACAATGCAGTTGTGCTTAATCTTTGCTTACTTCTGTTTGGGGTTTTGCATGACAAATTCATCACAGGGCAAACTGTGTCTGAGTGAGAATGTGTTTAGAGTTTTACAAAAAGAGTGCATGAGATCTGCATACAGTGTCTAAGCTGCCAGAACTTGTTTAAAGTTTTGCAGAAAGAGTGTCTGTCTGTCTATCTATCATGTGACGGGGTAAAGCAACTGCATATAAAGCGAAGGACTCAGGAACTCAGAGACATTCATCATTATCTCCTCTACAGACGACCAAAAGTGTTGATTAACGAGACTGCACAGGTGAGAAGAGTTTTTTTTTTCTTCTAACTTTTATGTGTTTTGTCTTTTTCATAAAAGTCTCATTTTAAGTGTTCTCTCAAAAAGTTTCTCTTTCGGTTTAAATTGTGATGACTTTGAGAACTTTTTCTCATAGAAATCTGAAATGTTTTCAATTTGAGTTGTCTTTTTACAGTTTTTTCAACTGCTCTCACACACTTTGCCTCCATTTTTTCAGAACTTTAAACACAAATCCAAAAACTGCACAAATAAAATGCAAAATGCCTTATATCTCTTGCAAAATTAACCACTGTGTTCAAAATATCACAAACATATCTCAAAAGCAAACATTTGTCATAAGTTGCAAACACCTTTGCCTTAATATTATATTTTTAGACATATCATATACACACAGTTATTCAAAACCTAAAGCTCTACTTTCATGAGTTCCTGTGTACATTTCTGTACAAGATTTGCAAAATCCACAGTATTTGGCAAAACTCATAGTAAACAAGAAAGCAAGATTGAAACCAAACTTTTTTGTTCTGTTTTGTTTTACTGTAAGCATTTGTGGTTGTGAATACAGTATTACACAATATGAAAGAAAAGAAATACAGTACAAGTCAAACGTTTTTTAACAATAAAATTTTTAATGTTTTTTAAAGAAGTCTCTTCTGCTCACTAAGCAGAAGAGATTTATTTGATCCAAAGTACAGCAAAAACAGTAACATTTTTTTTCTTTGCTATTTAAAATAACTGTTTTATATTTGAATGTATTTTAAAAGGGAATGTTATGTGTTTTGAAATGTATTATTATGTTGAAAACAGAGTAGAATTTTTTTCAGGTTTCTTTGATGAATAGAAAGTTCAGAACAAAAAGAACAGCATTTATCTGAAATAAAAATCTTTTGTGACATTACAAATGTCTTTATCCTCACTTTTGATCAATTTAAAGCATCTACACTCTTAAAAATTAAGAAAGGTTCTTTGTGGCAAAAGAATGACTGAATGGTTCTTTGTGGAACCAAAAATGGTTCCTTTATGGCATCGCTTGAAGAACGTTTTGAAGCACCTTTATTTTTAAGAGTGTAAATAAAAGTATTAATTTCTGTAATTCCTATCCCCGGAAAAAAAAAAAAAAAAACCTGACTCCAAGCTTTTGAATGGCATAGTGTATAATGTTACAAAAGCTTTTTATTTCAGATAAATGCTGATCTTTATATCTTTCAGTTCAAAGAATCCTGAAAAAAAAATTCTCAACTGTTTTAAATATTTCTAATAATAATAGATGTTTTATAGCATATTAGAGTGATTTCTGAATTATCTTGTGACACTGAAGACTGGAGTAATGATGCTATAAATGTAAGTTTTTATATATATTACAATATATTACATTTTAAAATATATTCAAGTAGAAAGCAGTTATTTTAAAATATTTCATTTAAAAATATTTCACAATATTACTGCTTTTGCTGTATTTTTGATCATATAAATGCAGGCTTGGTGAGCAGAAGATAATTTTTTTTTTTTTTTAAATGTTATAAATCTTACTGCCCTGGTGCAAAAACAGCACATGCTGGTAGGTATTTTTGATGCTGATTTAAGCTGGTCCTTTGCTGGTTCATGCTGGTCCTTTGCTGGTTTATGCTGGTCATGTTGCTGGTCAAAGGACCAGCCTAAACCAGCAAAGGACCAGCTTAAACCAGCATCAAAACATACCTACCAGCATATGCTGGTTTTTTCACCAGGGTGGTCAAAAACTTTTGACTGTTAGTGTATATCAACCATGTGTAATTAGACAGAAACCAAACATAATTTGGTGAAAAGGTGATTATTCCAAAGCATATTCCAAGGCTTATTCTAAAGCCATGATTGATTGGTGTTAAGTAGAGCAATGAGTGTTTGCACAAGTGAGGAGTTCCTGTGAGGCACTGATGAATTAGTGTGGCGTTTTGATTGGTTGTGTTTGAAAAAGAAAATCAAGATTCTTCCTGTTAGTTTTTTGTGTGTTACAAAGAGAATGGTGGTTCTGGTGTTTGGGTGTCAGGTTTCAGAAATTGTGTGACAAGTGAAGATTATGTGTGTAAGCAGTTGAAAAAAACTGTAATAAAAGTCTTCTTTGTTTTTGACTTCCCTCAAAAAGTTTCTCTTTCTCTTCTACAGTTTTTCACATTTGTTAAAACACTAAACCCCATTCTCTAAACCAAATTCTCAATAGCCTAAACCAATTTGTCAAATTTGTCAGGCACTGTTTGCAGATCTCATGCACTCTTTTTGCAGAACTCTAAACACATTCACTTACTAAGACATAGTTTACTCTGTGACTATAACCAGTCATATGAACTAAAATTTCAAAACCATTATGCCATTTTTCAAAAAGCGCACCCATTTCCCTGAACTATAAACACTATTCCCCTGCTTTAACACATAGGTCAGATTTGGTGAACTGTTACTGCCAAACTCTACACACAAATCTCTACATTTCTCAGTGCTTACACCATGTCATCATTTAGAAAGCACTAGCATTCAATATTGTTCACTCAAGTCTGCAAAGTTTGAGCTCAGTTAGCACACAATTACCCAAGTGGAAACACTAGGAGTCAAAATTTATCACACACCAATCAGAACCTTCGATGGAGATAAAAGGACCAAAGTCAGCTTATAGTTTGTTGCATTTCTCAGATCAGAAGTGAAATTCTCAAAACTACTCATTCAATCTCCACATCATCTAGTCACTTGTGCACTTCATAAAATGTTTCTAATTTTTTTGAACAAATTGCATTTGCTTTGGTATGTTCATGCAACTGATTATGCAGCTGATTTGTCTGCGGTTTCCTACAGTATCAGTTCCTATTGTCATGTCGCTATAGTCTTACCCTTCAAAACCTCATCGTGTATGTCTTTACAGTAAATGCTAAATATGCTAAATATTTGATCTAGTTTCATAAACTGTCAAGCATATTCAACACATTTCTGTTAGACTTTTTTTTTGTAAATTTGTCATGAACTGTTCAAGTGAATATTCATGAACGAATGTAGAGACTACAGATCAACCAAAGATAAAGCAGTTTCTTTTTTTTTATTTTTTTTTTTTTTTTTTTTCTTGATATTTTTTTGTCAGACCACTAGTAAAAGTGTAGCTGTGAATTCTATCCAGTCTTTTTTAATTAATATCCCGCATACAGTAATGTGTAATTTCAAAGAGGAAGAGTAGGAGGTGAAAGAGGAGGAAGACGAGGACAACAACATGGAAGAGAAATAGGAAGGGCAAGGGCAAGAAAACAAGCAGTCTCATATATTTTAGTTGATGCGTGAAAGCACACCTTTCAGCAGCCCAAAAGTTTTCTCGCATCTCCGGATTCCCCTCGCCTTAGACAAAACCATCTTCATCTTCTGCCCATGCGCTCAAAGATCGGATATCACTAACTGACTCATGTCGCAACGAGCTCAGTTTGTGGATCTCCTTTCTTAGTCAATGGAACAGTCTCTCCTTCTTTTTGAACTTGATTTCCTCCCCCACTGACATCCAATTATTTACCGACGCCGCCCCCTCTGTCAGCTTTGGCGGATTCTACCAAGGCCGCTGGTTCACATCCACATGCCCCCCCCAGCTACTAGATCTAACGCAGCAGCAAATATCCTCAGCCCCTTTTGCAGCTCTCCTGTGGGGTAAAGAGTGGTCCACCACCAGCATCTTAGTACACTGCAACAACGAGTCAACCGTTCACTGCATTAACAAAGGCCGTTCCCATTCATGCGCTTGCTGAGACGCCTGATTTGGACCTCGGCTCACGACCAGTTTATCATAACCACAAAGCACGTTCCAGAATTTCAGACTGCTGGCACCAGAGGCGGAACCACTCCCAACCCCAGTACCTCACTATTCACAACTGATATTCCCATAGACCATCCATTGTCAGCTCTACGTGAAGCTTCCCTCAGTTCCATTTTACAAGCTGTCTCCCCCAGGACCCTCCAGTCCTATCTGACAGCATGGAAAAGCTTCAAAGAATTCCACTCCATCCACACTGCAAATTGCTGTTCCCCGACTTCTCACTGCTTGCCATCACGTAGTTCATCTGCCACCTAAATGTCAACAAAAACCTCCAAATTAGCACCATTAAAGGTTATCTAAGCGGCGTCCAATTTTTCCATAAGATCATTTACGGCTCACCGGCACACCAAGTATCTAATTCTCAGACCTCCCTACTCATCAAAGGCATCCAAAAAACCAATCCCACTCACCCAGACTCTAAAAGTCTAAAAATTCTGACCAAATGCATTTCCACCCTCCGCAGAGGTTACCATTTCCTCAACATCCGCCGTGCCCTCGATGCAATGTTCATTCTAGCCTTTTTCGGTTTTCTCAGATGCTCGGAACTTGCCATCTCATCCAACTTCAATCCATCCATCCACCCCACCATTTCAGATCTTCAGCTACTGGACCACGAAACCATCTCCTTTTTCATAAAGCAAAGTAAAACGGACCAGTCCATGAAAGGCCAGTTTATTTACATTTACAATTAATTTATTTACAATCTCCATTTCAATCTCTTTCTGGTTCCAAAAACAGACCTCAAGTCCATTCTGCTCTTATCCGGTACCCCAACCAACAACTTCCTCTGTTGCCCTTTTTGTTCTCCGCGTTGACATTTCACAACTCAGATTCGCTCAAAATAAAAATTTAGCATGCAAATATAAAATAATTAGACGGACCAAATACTTTCACTGAGCATATAATAACAAAAAAACATAAAAATGGCTATAATTACACTACAGTTAGTCCGACTGACTTGAAAATTGGTATGCAGCGTCTTTGTCCAAAGTGCCAAGACGATCTATGAAGACATTCGCGTATCTTAAAAAATATGGCCGCCATCAGCCAATGATGAGCTGTTTGAGCACCCATTAGACAAGGTTAACAAAGGCCGATCAGAATGAAACTTGGCAGGCCTATTTGTGTCATGGCCCTAGAGGTCTGTGAGAAATTTGAAAGAAATCGGTCACCAGGTGGTGCTAACGAGTTTTAATCACGAGGCGTTTCATGCATATGCACAATCTTCATATCATATGATGGATCTTCTCATTCTGAACAACTTTGCCTCAAGAACCACTGCTGTCAATCAAATCGTTCATTAATTATTCAAGATTTATTTAAAAAACCTACTTTTGCAAACTAGTCCTAGGTTTTTCGCCCGATCGGAACCAAACCAATTAGGGCTGCACAATTAATCACGTGCGTTCAGTACACAGAGCAAGTAATACACAGAGCCGTAAAGCACTGACAAGCTACGCCAAAATCGCGCTCAAAATCGAATTCGATTTTGCGCGCGATTTGGCGTAGCTTGTCAGTGCTTTACGGCTCTGTGTATTACTTGCCGCTCCAGCTGAACGCACGTGTTGGAGCTTTACTACTAATCAAAGTACCGGCTTCATTGACTAAACGCGCCTCACAACATCGTTCGATTAATCGTGCAGCCCTAAAACCAATGCAGAAATATTCTGTGGAGTCTGAATATCAAAAGTAATCAAAAAAAAAAGAAGAAATTTTGATTTTCGCACGCAACAGTATGCAAAAACGTCTGTAGATAATTTTACCAAATTAGCTAAAATGACTATAACTCTTGATTGGAATGCGATATTTTCACAAAACATTTCAGCAGGAGCGAATTTTTGGTCAAATGAAAAAAAAATTGCAGAGTTCAGCAACTTGGTGGCGCTATAATAATGAAAAAATGGCTATAACTACTCTTAGGTTTTTCATTCAACCTCAACGAAACAATTGCAGTACAATTCTTTGGACACTCTAGGACAATAATTATCAAAAAACCGTTGAACTTTGAATTTGGACAGCTTTAACACGGTCAATGAAAATGTTGTCATTTACCTAGTGTACCTGTAAATCTTAAATGACAACTCAAAACTTCATGAAAGGTCATACATCATATGATTCCAAACAAGCTTGCAAAATTTTGTGCAGATTGGGCAAAAATTGGTGCTATAACAGTTATAAAGGTTAAAACCACTACATTTCAATGGTAAAGTCCTTGTAACTGCCATTATAATTAGTGCATGGCAGCAGAGGACCACTCATTGGCTCTTATCTGACACAATCCATTCAGTTCATGGAGCTCTCTTCTAATGAGCTGATGAACTTAATCAGGTGTGGCCAGTAAGGTATGTCTTTCTTATGTAGTGCACTCCAGTCAGTTCACTGAGCACTCTTTTAACGAGCTGGTGATCAGAATCAGGTGTTGTCAACAAATAAGGCAGCACAGAGCCATGAAACATTCTCTATTTTCCAACTAGCCCTAGCTTTTAAACACAAAATGAAAAAAAAAAAATCAGTGCAGTACAATCCTCTAGACTCTCTATGTCGATAATTATCAAATAAAATGCTAAATATTTGCATTTGGACAGCTATGACAGGGTCGTTTTAAAAATGTGGTCTATAAACAGTGTACCCAAAAGCCTATATGTCTTATAAGAAAACTCAAAATTGTGTAAACTGCTACATGATGTAATTCTAAACAATCATACAACATTTTATGGAGAAAAAAAATGGCACTATAATAGTTATAAACATTAAAAACTATTATGTCCATGGTAAGGTCTCTGCAGTTATTAATTATAACCACTAGATGACACCAGAAGACAACTAATGGGGTCATTAAAATCACTAATATAGTATTTTTTAGTTTTTGTTTTTTTGTTTTTTTTTTCCACTAAGATTGATATTTATTCATTATCATTGCATGCATGATCACTTTAAAAAGTTTACCACTGTATTCATGCAGACATATACGTTTTTACAATTGTGACAATTATGTTTTGAGGTTACAAAACTGAAAATTACATTTAAACTCTTAAAAAGAGAATACTTGCAGTTTTGTTGCCTATCATTTGTTTCAGAAATCTAAATGTGCAACAAAATGTGTGTGCATGTGTCTGTCTCTAATCATCTTGAATGAGCATTAATATAAGTTTAAACATTTCATTTCTGTGTATGTGTGTGTTTGTGAGCGTGTTCTCTATCATGGATGTGTTTTAGTGTAAGCCATACATTTTGGCTTGGACTACACCCTAAAACCATAAAATCTTAAAGGCTTTATATGCTTGAACCCCGGTAATTGTCGCTTGCAGCTATATAATTTTATTGTATTTGATTAACTACCTTTACCTGAAAATTGAGTGTTTATTGTTGGCATTGTTGATGTACTATTGCCTATTTAATACTGTACAGCCACCTTGTCACAATTCTGTATTGTTAAAGGCGGTATATATATAAAGGTGACTTGACTTGACTAGAAAAGGTGCGCACACTTTTTTACTGACCAGTGTCCTGGATGACAGCCACATTAACCAGTCATGATCAAAGCAGTAAGGTAAAACAACCAATAGGAATTGTTTCAGCATGGTATTGAAATGTATTTAGTTTTATTGTTGTTAATGATAATAATTATATTTATATTTTAGAATAGGTTTCATGAAATAATAATGATCATAATAATAATTTAAAAGGCAGAAATTTTGAAGACATGATTTAACATACAGATCTTATAGCAGCATAGCAGATCATTTAGCATTAAACATTATTTCATTATTATTGTATTACTATTATTATTATTATTTAAGTTAAACACTTGTTTTTGAAGGTATACAAGCTCATTTCAGCATTAATTTATAAGTGATTTTTAAACCTATTTCATTTTACATTTTATGGTATTATGTCACTAAAACATCAACTGATGTTACTGCAACCATATTTTAATGTTGAATTGCAGTCTCATGTTGACTGGGCTTCAGCCATTTAGCATTCAACGTAATATCAAAGTTGTTTCAACGTTGAAACAACAACTGACCTTACTTCAACCATATTTCAACATTGAATTTCGGTCATAAGTTGACTGGGCTTCAACCGTTTACCATTCAACGTAATATCAACATTGTTTCAACGTTGAAACAACAACTGACCTTATTTCAACCAAATTTCAACGTTGAAGGTCGGTCATGTGCCAGCTGGGTATTGTTGCATCCCTTATATATATCCAGGAGAAGGAGATCAAAGATGGATGATCATGGAGGCTAAATCCTGAGAGATGAATGTTTAAAGCGAAAATTCCGTGAATTGTGTAATCCACAAACAAACGTAACTATGGAACGTCACAAATTCAATATGAGAAACCAGAAACCCAGTGAAACTATAGAAGCATACATGAGTGATTTAAGAAATAAAGCAAAGACTTGCAGATTTGGTGATCTAACAGATGAGCTCATAAGAGACAGACTCGTATGTGGCGTGACCAATGATGGCATGAGGAAAATTCTACTGAGAGACAGTGAGCTAACACTAGCCAAAGCAATCGAATTGTGTCAAATCCACGAGCTGGCTGATCAGCACACAAGGACTCTAGCAGTGCCTAAAAGCAACACTAATGTGTAGTGTGTATCACAAAACAAAAGCTAAAATGTCAAAAAGATCCATCTCTGATCATACAGCCTCACAGATCATAGTAAACTGTAGTAGTTGTGGAGGCAAGCATGAAGCAAAAATGCTTAGCTTATGGTCAGCAGTGCCATAAATGTAAAAAGTGGAATCATTTCAAAAAGTGCTATAAAACTACACCAAAGCACATGCCAAACAGATGGAGAAAAGCAGTAGACCAGCTCAAACTAGAAGACACCACCACAGATAGCATGGACGAATCCTATTATGTGGATGGTGTGTCAGCTGAAATAGCTGCTGTTCCTCAAAAGACTGAACTAATTTGCACAGTGCACATCAAGGGACACTCTGTAGATTTTAAAGTAGACACAGGTGCTAAATGCAATGTGATTTCTGAAGCTTTGTTCACAAACATAAAAAAAAAAGAGGAATTAAGCCCATCAAACAACACTAATCTCATTGCTTATGGAGGTTCGGAGATACCCACAGCAGGTTTTGTCACTTTCACCTGCCAATCATCTGAAAGGGTTTTTAACGTCTCATTCTATGTGGTAAAGAGAAATGTGCAACCATTGATACAACTACCAGACTGTTTACAAATGAAACTGGTCTTGTTCAACAAAGAAATTCACCATGTGTCAGTCAATGGTAGCAACGCACAAAAAGAATTCAGAAGAGATAAGAATATGCATCGACCCAAGGGACCTTAATAAAGCCCTCCTACGTCCACATCATCCGATGCGAACTGTAGAAGTCGTCGCATCTCAAATGCCAAACTCCTCCATCTTTTCTGTTTTGGATGCGAAAACGTCTTTCTGGCAAAATTCTCTTGACGAAAAATCGTCAATGCTGACGACGTTCAACTCCCCATTTGGGAGATTCCGATTTTTACGAATGCCATTCGGAATCAGCACTGCGAGTGAGGTGTTCCAAAGGGCCATGGAGCAAATATTTGCAGGGTATCCATGTGCTGTTATAGTAGACGACTTACTCATGGGAGGAAAGGATGTGAAGGAACACAACGAAAATCTTAAGAAAGTTCTGGATCGTGCACAAAAACTAAACCTCAGACTTAACCCCCTCAAATGCAAGTTTTGACTGTCAAAGATATGCTATGTGGGACATGCGTTCACAAGTGAAGGACTAAAACCAGACCCTTCAAAGATTAAGGCAGTTACAGAGATGGAAGTGCCAGAGAATGTAACAGCCCTACAGCGCTTTCTAGGGATGGTTAACTATCTTGGAAAATTCATTCCAAGTTTCAACAACCTATCAGCACCTTTAAGAGAGCTGACTCACAAAGATGTTGAATGGTGCTGGCTGGAACATCATCAAGACACATTCAACAAGCTGAAAGAGTGCATCACAAGTCCGCCAACATTGAGATATTACAGTGTCCAAAAGCCTGTCACACTGACATGCGACGCTTCACAGTTTGGACTTAGTGCGGCATGCCTTAAGGAGAATGCTCCCATAGCATAAGCCTCATGCACCCTGACACAGAATGAGACACAATATGCTCAAATTGAAAAGGAGCTTCTCGCAGTGGTGTTTGCATGTGCTAAGTTTCACGACTACATCTACAGAAAGAAAATTCTCATCGAAACAGATCATCAGCCATTGGTGACAATTCTTAACAAGCCACTGCACATGGCACCAGCACGATTACAACAAATGATGTTGAGATTACAGAAGTATGATTTTGTGATAAGCTACAAAAAAGGAAAACAAATGTATCTGGCCGATACTCTTTCACGTGCCCCAATGAAGAACAAGCAGCACCAACAGACAGAACCATTAAGACAGCATGATACTTCAGAGCTTCTCTGGTCAGTCGTTGCGATTCGAATGGAATGGCCAATACTATCTTGTTCTGGTCGACTCGTACTCAGGATGGTTCGAGGTAGATCTTCTTCACAATCTAACATCAATTGCCGTGATTACAAAACTAAAGAGACAATTTTCAGTACATGGCAGTCCCCAAAAAGTGATTACAGACAATGGAACACAGCTTTCCAGTCAACAATTCAGGAACTTCGCAAATACCTGGGACTTCATACATGTAACAAGCAGCCCAGAATATCCGCAATCTAATGGATTAGCAGAAAGAGCGGTGCAAAGCGCAAAAGAGTTGATGGAAAAATCAAAGCGAGATGGGACAGACGTCTTTCTTGATTTACTCAATTTGAGAAACGTCCCTCGTGATGGAATTCTCAGATCACCAGCGGAAAGACTCATGTCAAGACAAACGAGGTCAACCCTTCCAATCCAAGAAGTTGCTAGTCCCTTCTACCAAAAGACACGTCAAGGTCACAGAATGACTTGCACACAAGCGTTATCAACAGAAGGTGTATTACGAAAAAACCAGCAAACCTCTCCATCCCCTGCTGAAAGGTGAAGTGGTCGGGTTACAAACACCTCAAGGTTACAATAAAGTGGGAACTATCAAAGCATCTGCAAGGAGCCAAGATCGTAGGTGGTGGAATCAGAGGGGAGGGATTATAGAAGGAATCAAAGACACATCTTGCCTGTCCCTGAAACTTTACCACCCCAAAATGTTGAGTACAACCCTGCAGATCACACTCAAGTTTGTACGCCAAGACAAGACCAAACATCTCTTTCTGACGACTCAAGTACACAGAAGACGTCACCTAACACTGAAGCAGCATCAGCCACCACAGTGCCTACCAAAGAACCAGAAAAAAAGCTTTATGTGACTTGATCAGGCAGAATCTCAAAACCAAACCCAAAGTATATTTAGTTAAGCTGTTTAGAGCATGTTAAGTGTTTGTGTGAAACCAATAACTTGTCAGGAGTGAACACTCTACGTTTCATTTGTTCGTAAAATGATAAAGTTAAAGTATTAACAGCCTATTCAGTTATACACACTTTGATTTTGAGTTAATGTGGATATTTGTTATCATTATTTGACAAGAGACTACTAAAGAAAGGGGATGTAGAACATTGATTAAATGTTCTTAGTTATGTGAATCGCATTTGTACTAGACGTGTATCTGTAGTCAGAATGTCAGTAGAAGCCCGGATGTGTACGGGAGTATGTGGTATATACAATAGCCTGTGATAAATATAAAGTTTCTCATTAAAGTGTTAAAGTAATTTAAACCTGAATCGTATTTGTCATCATTCATCACTAATGCAGGACACTGCTGAATGATGCGCATCAGAGGGGATATATTTGGTTTAGAGAATGGGGTTTAGTGTTTTAGCAAATGTGAAAAACTGTAAAATACATTGAACCAAACGGACACTGTGTTCTCCATTTTTTGATGTAGTGTCTAAGAATGATATGTAGTGCGTATATTATTGACTAATGTGTGTATGATTTGAAAGCTTTGTTGAGTACAGGTGAAATGGTTTTGTAGCAATTGTTTGATTTTGCCAGAAGAGGCAGGGGTTCTGTGAATTTAGTTTGAACATTTGGATTTGCGTTTAAGGTTTTGAGAAAATGAGTGATGGTTTTAAAAAATGTGTTTTAGCAATTCAGAAAAACTGTAACACCATTTTATTTTTCATTCAGACTTATTCACAAACACGGAAGATGCACAAACACAAGAGGTGGAATTTATCACATGAACCAATCATAGCTTATCATAACCAGTCATTTCGTCATCACCAGTCATCATATTGCGGCACTGCCTAACCTCACGTGACTTTCCCCCTGTTCATTTTCAATTACTCCCCACCAAATTCACTGCATGCTTTAAAGGGTCTGTTAAAACTCAATGGGCTAAGGGGAGGTAAGACACACACAGACTCCCACTGTAACTTTACATGCTGGTGTCACTGTTGGACAGTGTTTCTTTAAATAAACAAGTGATTATACACTTTTTAATGTTGAATTTTATAATGTTTGCATTGTTTCATTTTTGTACTACAATTTTTTTTCCACCAATGTTTTAAAGAGGCACCGCCTCTCTTGCCTCCCTGGAGGAAACATTGTGTGTGTTTGTGAGCTGTTTCAGAATTTTTCTTCACTGAAATAATCTTTTCATATTGTGGCTGATGACAAATCAGCCAGATGTCAACGCAATTCAATGAGAATGTAATAACAGATCAAATACTGATTGTAGAATACATGTCAGTAACTAATCACAGGCCGTTTTGTTCTTTTCAGGCCATGATGCTCGGGAGCTTGCTGTTTGCCGTGTGCTGTAGTGCAGCACTGGCCCATTTCAACACAAATCTAGACCAGAACTGGGAGTTGTGGAAGAAAACTTATAACAAGTTTTACTCCAGTAAGGTGAGAATATGAATTTCACAAGCATCTGTCAGATGATCCCAAACCTGATCTTTTACCCACATCTACAAAGGGGGCCAGTGAAACAATAGGACTACAAGTTGACTACAACATGGCACTAAAGACAGAAAGTAGCCTAACATCAAAGTCCTTACAAAACACAGAATAGGGATTATGATGGTTTTAATCAGTGTTGTCAATAATTTAATGTATTGCTTTATTAAACCGTAGAATTGTCTCTTGTTTATGTTGATAGAATGAGGAACTGAGCAGGAGGGAGTTGTGGGAGAGAAACCTTGAACTTATCACCATTCACAACCTGGAGGCCTCCATGGGCCTGCATTCATATGACCTGAGCATGAACCACATGGGTGACATGGTGAGAACATCAGTCCAGTGTTTCTTTATTCCACCCAGCCCCATATTCTTATTTGTGCCATGTTGTTTCACAGACAACAGAGGAGATTCTGCTGTTACTGGCCACAACTCGCATCCCTCATGACTTTAAGAGGCAAACAGCAGGATTTGTAGGCTCTTCTGGAGCTGCTGTCCCAAACTCTGTGGACTGGAGAGCTAAGGGATATGTCACCAGAGTGAAGAACCAGGTATGATTATACTGTATATTTTGAGAGAATACACTCTGATATTTGCTCATTTAGATTTGGGTCCTTGTAACTTTTATTAGGATAGCTTATTTCTGTTTTTTGTTTGTTTGTTTGTTTGTTTGTTGTTGTTTTATATGTAGCATAAAGGCAAAAAGTTTCCTGTTTTACTACTGTTATTATGTTTCTCTCTCCCTTTTTTTCAGGGCAATTGTGGTTCATGTTGGGCATTCAGCGCCGTTGGGGCTCTTGAAGGTCAGCTGAAGAAGACCACAGGAAAGCTGGTCGAACTCAGTCCTCAGAATCTGGTGGACTGTTCCTACAGTTACAGCAACAGGGGCTGCAGAGGTGGTTTTATGTGTTCTGCCTTCCAGTATGTTATTGATAATGGCGGAATAGACTCAGAGTCGTCTTACCCTTATAAAGGAGTGGTAAGTTGTTTGTGTTGCTATGTGTAGAAAAAAAAGGATGAGATTGCATTCAGTAATAAAAGTGCCAGGACCTGTTACTGTGAGATTTGAGTGATACATATGCAGTTATGTCTCTACATCACTGGATTTATCAGTGTTTGGACCATTTCTAAAAAAGCTGCAATTCATAATCATTGTAAGTGTAATCTAATAAATAAATGTATCCTACAGCAAGGACCATGCAGATACAATCCATCCAAGCGTGCAGCAAATTGTACCAGCTACTATTATGTCCGTAAAGGAGATGAGGAGGCCTTGAAGCAGGCTGTTGCTAACATTGGACCTATTTCAGTGGCCATTGATGCTTCCAGAACTCAGTTTCACTTTTACCACAGTGGTGAGTAATTCTTCCCTACACATTTCAATCAGACTGATTACCAGATCAAGGTATTCTACACATGGTTAGTCATCCCTGTTGTCAGCAGGGGCGGATTGACCATCGAGAATTCCCGGTGGCCTGGCAGCTAATTTGGCCCGCTGTCCTACTTTTTTATATACATATATATATATATATATATACACATATATATATATATATATATATATATATATATATATATATATATATATATATATATATATATATATATATATATATATATATATATATATATATATATATATATAAATATTGTTGTTGTTCTTGTTGCTTGCCGAATGTACTAAAGTGATTATTTCCGAATGAATCAATAATAAAACGCTAATAAATCATGAATCGGTTCGTCTTGACTGGCAGCGCGAATCACCCCGCGCAGGATCCACACATCCGCAATTGCGCCAAAAGGATGACGGACTAGAGAATCGAGTGGAAGTGCCGGATGGAGCAGAGAGAAAAAACTATCCTGAACAGGACTTCCAGTTCCATCACTTGCAGTTCAGTTACATCTATAAACAGACTATTGTAGTTTACTTTGTTTACTTAGTCAAGCATTAAACTGCTAGCAAATGTTAGCAGTAGCAGACAGTTACTGCAAAATTCCCAAAAGTACATAATTACTATTGTAAAGAGTAGGAATTTAGCAAATATTTACATCGTTTTATAACAGGTTTAGAAGGGAGACAACAACCATACCAACCATTATTTACTAAAAATAAAACCAAAAACCATGGTTACTAGGCTGTAGTTAAACCGGTAACCACAAATTAACAATGTTTTGCTACACTATATAGTTTCACAGTGGCATTTGTAGTAAAACTCTGGTTATACAAATGGTAATTAATCTGCCAAAAAAACATGGTTGCTATACTTTTACCCTAGGCCTAATAAAATCATGGTTATTTTTCCTTAGGATAAAACATGACCCATGATAATGCAAAAACATGTTTCATATTAATATTTTTCTAGAAAGATATATTAAAAATGTAACTTTTATAGTACTAATTTTGACATTTAGGCAAGATAAAACAATAAAACATGGTCCTAATGTAATATCCTAATGTAATTTATTTTTTACTAAAATAAATGTATACTATGTGCAAACAAATTACAATGCAGTGATTGTCAGGGAATGTCAGGGAAAATGAAGAGAGTAAAAAGGTAAATGGAAGTTCAAGAGATAACCTTTAATTATTTTGCAGATTTAAGGATTTAAACTCTTTATGTGATGGTGATGATGATGATGGCCATAGAAAAAATTTGTTGTGGGGTGTATGGGATGGCCTGGATGAGTGTGAGATTTCCCGGCCTGAAATTTTGTCCCAGTCCACCCCTGGTTGTCAGCTACGCTGCAACTGGAGCGGTTAGCTAAGCTCAGGCCCGGTTGTACGGAGGTACTAGACGGTGCTAAATACCCTCAAACGAAAGCAAAAGCAATTGAAGATATCCAACGTGTTATTGCAGCGTTGAGGAATGTAGCCAATCACAGACATATCTGCTGATTTCTTGTACGCAATGGCCAATCAGAAACGTTTTATTTTGTCCGAATTTGCTCACCTCTGAAAGCGCCGGATCGGTTTTGTATGTGCAGTTTTGCGCGCTTGTGAATCATTTCATGACCAGCTAAACAAAGACGTGATGTAAATAAGAGATTCACTGTGTTGTTTAGAAAGCTTCATTGATTATACTGAGATGAGTGATGCTTTTACAGTTTTTTTCAACTACTTATACACAAAATCTTTACTTGTCACACAGTTTCTGAAACCTGACACTCAAACACCAGAACCACACACCAAATCTGCCATACACTCATTCTCAGCCGTTTTCAATTTCATTAAACACTTTTTAAACACAACACACAGTTCTCTATGCAGCACACAAAAATCTTACAGTAAGTATCTTGATTTCCTTTTTCAAAAACAACGATTTAAAATGCCACACTAAATCACCAGTGCCCCAAACTAACTCCTCACATGTGTAAACACCCATTGCTTTACTTAACACCAACCAATCACCAACCAATTTCCTATTCATTCACAGACAAACCTTTCTTTGACCTTCCTATCACACATAGCCCAGGTCATTGTGTACAGTATTACTGCATTGTATTTTAATTTTGTCTGTTGTATATGTATTTGTCTTTCTACTGTTTATGCATGTGTTTTGATAGATGACTAGCCGTATAACCCACATATGCCATGTTTGGTCTCTTTGAATTTGCATTTTGATCATCTAAATGATGGTGGATATATGTTAATACCTTTGCAACATGTTAGTGTTTTAAGAAACCTTAGTAGTTTTGCATCAACACCCAATCGAATTACATATGCAAAATACCAGGCTCACAGACAAAGAGGTGAAAGGTGAAAGTTCTGAGCAACATTTATTTATTAATTATTTATATACATTTCTTTTTGAGCTAAAATCGCAACACTATAAGAAAGATATATATATATATATATATATATATATATATATATATATCACAATGACGTTGTAATGTCATTGTAACTGTGTAACTGTGAATCCTATCGAGTCTTTTTCAATCAATATCCCAGTAATCTGTAAATTTGTACTTTTGATATGGATATATGGCATTCATAAGAAGTGCACCCTTCTGCATTTCAATACAGTAACTGCCATAAAAAAAAAGTTTGTTTTCGTTTGTTTTCAGTTGCTTTCATGTTTACCCTGAATTTTTCAACATCTCTCAGCCAATTACTTTCAGTCTTGTACAGAAATGTACATAGGAGCTCATGAAAGAAGAACTTTAGGTTTTGAATAACTGTGTGCAATGTTAGACAAATGTTTACTTTTGAGATGTGTTTGTGATATTTTGAATGCAGTGCATGATTTTGCAAGTGATGTAAGGCGTTTTGCATTTTGTGTGTGCAATTCTTGAATTTGTGTGTAAAGCTTTTTAAAGTTTTAAAAATGTGTGTAAGCAGTTGAAAACAACTGTAAGTGATAAAGGAAGCGAGCTTTGCTCACTTTCTAGGGCTAGGCTATAATCCATTCAGAAATTGTATGACACGTTCGTTTTACACGGTGTAATGTTTTAAGATGACATCTGCATATTTATGCTGGATTCGTTGTCGAAATAGCAGTGACTGACACAGTGATTACCAAAGCAAAAAATATACGTGAAAGCAGCCTCAGTGATTTAATTCTGGAACCGATCCTTGCTAAACTACCACAGACAGTGCATGTCCTGAGCAAGATCTAGTTCATGAACCAAAAGCATGTGTAAACTTTTAGATCGGGACATCTCAACCAGTAGCCTAATTTCAAATGCCGCCCATGATTATTAACATTATGTTCCATCTGTCCACAGGAGTTTACAATGATCCATCCTGCACCAACAAGACAAACCATGCAGTGCTGGTTGTGGGATATGGTGCACGTGCTGGACAGGACTTTTGGCTGGTCAAAAACAGGTACAGGTTTACTGACTGTGAAATTGTATGATCATAAACTAAGAACATCTCTCTCAAACAAAACATTTTGAGGGCAAAATACAAATGCTGATTGTTTTCTTTTGCTTTAACAGTTGGGGTACCACATTTGGGAATAAAGGCTACATCCGTATTGCCAGAAACCAGAACAACATGTGTGGTATCGCCTCATACGCCACCTATCCGGTTATGTAGCCGAAATCTATAAATATATCATAATAACATTGAATTTTAAATGATTTTTCTTTTTCTTTCTTTTTTGACTCATAAAGCTTTACCGTTTTTTCAACTGCTTACACACATTTTCAAAACTTTACACACAAAATCAAGAATTGCACGCACAAAATGCAAAATGACTCACATGTCTTGCAAAACGATGCACTGCATTCAAAATATTACAAAAACATCTCAAAAGCAAACATTTGTCTTAAGTTGCAAACATCTTTGCCATAATATTATATTTTTGGATATATCATATACACACAGTTATTCAAAACCTAAAGCTCTTCTTTCATGAGCTCCTATGTATATTTCTGTACAAGATTAAAAGTAATTGGCTGAGAGATGTTGAAAAATTCATGGTAAACACAAAAGCAAGATTGAAAACAAACTATTTTTTAATGACAGTTACTGTACTGAAATGCAGAATCCTGCACTTTGTATATATGCCATTTATCCATTTAAAGAGTACAAATTTACACATTACTGGGATGTTGATTGAAAGAGACTGAATTAGATTCACAGCTAAACAGTTACACTGACACATTAAAACATCATTGTGATACAGAAAAGAAAAAGACATATGGGCACATAGGTGAAAATACAAAATTAGAAATGCACCAAAGCCACTGAGAAAAACTGTATAACTTGACCTGTGGCCTATTTATAGTCTTATTCTAAAGCCGTAATTAGTTGGTGTTAAGCAAAGCAATGAGTGTTTGCACACGTGAGGGCTTAGTGTGAGGCACTGATGAATTAGTGTGGCATTTTAAAAGGTTGTTGAAAAAGGCAAATCAAGATACTTCCTGTTAGATTCTTGTGTTTTACATAAAGAATTGTGTGCTGTGTGTTGCAAAAAGTGTTTTTAAAAAGTAAAGATTTTGTAAGCAGTCGAAAAAAACTGTAAAAGGAAATATGCATTCCCTCTATTCAGTATTTTTACAAATTACTTGATTTTATTCAGCACAACATCACAACGAACAGTTTTACATGAGGTATTAAAGGATTTTTCAATTAGCCACATTCATAAGGTAACAAGGGAGAGAATGGCATGTGAAGGAAAATTCTAACTTCTTTTAACTTCTAACCTGTAGTAGTGTTGCAATCATGAAATATGGACAAGCCATCTGTCTGAAAACAGTAATCTCATTATTTGGGGAACAAGCTGATTTACCATACAAGTTAACCAAATATTTTAGAGGAGAATGATGTAATGTGAAATGCTGATATCTTTGCTATGTACTTTTCCTATATAAACTGTTGTATCCTTATTACTGGGGGATTCTTTGTGATTGGTGTGAGGTCCTCCCAGCCATT